>NC_086318.1:302330211-302577711 GCF_036172605.1 Pelobates fuscus | reverse complement strand
GTATGAATGTGTGTGTGTCTGTGAGTGTGTGTGTGTGTGTTTGTGAGTGTCCGTCAAATCAGTGAGAGTATGTTTGTGATTGAGTGTGTGTCTGTCAATGAATGAGTGTGTGTCAGATCAGTGAGTCTGTGTCTGTCAGTGAGTGTGTGTGGCTGTTAGTGTGTATACACCACTGAGTGTAGCGTGGCGGAGCGGAGTACAGGAGCTTCTTTTTCCTGTACCTGGCCAGACTGAGAGGAGGTGCTCACTGAGAGAGCACTTCCTGTCAGTCCAGCCAGGTACAGAAAACTGAAGCTGCTGTAGAGGGTCTGCTCCGCAACGCTACAAGACAGGTAGGAGGCACACCAGGAAGGGGAGTGTGACCGCTAAGAGGGTGGGGGGTGCACCAAGGGACAGAGAGGGGAGGGGAGAGAAAAACCAAGGGACAGGTAAAAGAGGGGGGGGGAGGAACACTAAGGGATGGGGAAGAGGGAGGGGCTGGTTAGGAGGCACATAGGTGAAGATGTTAATTTTGGAGGGGGGGGGGCGGAAAAATTCATCTTCGCCTATGTACCCAAAAATCCTTGCACCGGCCCTGCGTGCACCATAACATAGGCAAAGAACACAAGTTGTTAAAGGATCACTATAGTGTCAGGAAAACAAAACTTGCTTTCCGCACACTATATCATCTTTAGGAACCCTTCAGTTACTTACTTTAATCCAGCGCCGGGCTCCCTTGGCGCTGGTGATCTCTCCTACCCCCCCCCCCCCCAGAGACATCAGCTCCCGAGTGGAGCGGAATGCGCGACAAGATTTCTCAATGCTTTCCTATGGACGTTCTGCATGCAAATATCACATCAAGTGTAGCAGAAGCGCCTCTAGCGGTTGTCCGGAAGACAGCCACTAGAGGCTGGATTAACCCTGCAATGTAAACATAGCAGTTTCTCTGAAACTGCTATGTTTACAGCTGCAGGGTTAAAACCTGGGGGACCTGGCACCCAGACCACTTAATTGAGCGTAAGTGGTCTGAGTGACTATAGTGTCCCCCTTAAGGACCAAACTTCTGGAATAAAAGGGAATCATGACATCTCACACATGTCATGTGTCCTTAAGGGGTTAATGATGTTTGGAGTATCTTATCCTATCTAGCAACACTAGCTAGACACAAAAGATACTGCTTAAATGAAAGGGGAACTTCTGCTTTAGATATATCTGTGTGAAAATTGGGACATGTTTTGCTTTGGTCTTACATCATGCATTTTGGTTACTGAATTTGGAAAGTCAGAAAAAAAAAAATATCATATTTTTAATTGGGCAACAATATTGCAGACCTAGACCTCAAGATGCCTCTTTCCCATGGCGGCAATAAATTGTAACTGGAGGTCCACCATATAATACCAGACAATGGTCACATAAAATATACAAATACCAGACACACACGCTAATTAAGCACAGGAAGTTAAGGCAAAACAAACTAGAAAAACACAGTATTGTTTTTATTATTATTATTATTATTTTTATTTTTTTTAATACCACACTGTGGAGCTAAGTACAGACTAATCCCTTCCTACTCTGCATTAATAAAATATTATTTACAGCTGTTTGATAATATTCATGTAGGGGCCAATATTGAATGTCAAACTACACTTTATCCAGCTACAGAGTAACTAAGAAACAAAATTCTCTGCTTTCCTTTTCATTAAAGTTAAAATTCAAGTGGCAGTACCCTAATACAATATTAAACATAATCCTAGGATCAAAACCTTTCTCGGCTAACTAGGGGGGGTTGGGGAAAAGACATTATTTCACTGTACTTTTTATACATGGATGTGCATTTTTAGGTTTAAACTTTAATGATGTGGATCACTGAATACAAAACCACATTGAAGTAAAAAAAAAAAAAAAAAAAAAATAGGATTAATGCACCAGTATTTATTCAAATTACAAGGAAAGCACACACAGGTAAAGTATAAATTCTTATTGTAGAACAAAAAAAAAAAAATTATATATATATATATATATAAATAATACTCACATTTACACAACTAGTAAGACTAATGAGGGAAGAAGCAAACTTAATTTTAATTTTCATAAAGACCGCTCAGTACTTTGATTGCCATGGCATATTCTGCATTATATACCAACCAAAAATCATCTGACAAGCAAATGTCGCTAAAAAAAAATACAAAAAAAAATACAAAAACAAATACAAAAAAAAAAATCTGAACTACAACCCAGTATTTTCTGCACTGACAGGAAGCTTTGAATTAGCAATTGTATCCACATTGCAAATATCCACAGTTTGTGTGTTTTCAAAACAAGAACAATAATGAAAGTAACGAAACAGAAAATAATGTAAGTGGGGGATAAGCAACTATGGCAGGAAGACGGGATTTTGTGGTCAGATGGAGAAACAGGTTGAAAGTACGGAACAAACACTTTTTGGAAACATACATGCAACATTGAAACATTGCAACATTGAAGAAAAAAACAAAAAAAAAAACAATCCCACGTATGACCGCCTATTATACAGTTTTCCATTTTTTTGTAAGCAAAAAATAAAGAATTTAAAACAGAATATAGAATTGTTGCTTTTTTTGCACAATGATTTGTGAATACAGTTTTTTTGTTTTTTGTTTTTTGTTTTTAATTCCAAACCAAAACAAACTTACAGGGTTATTCACTAAAGTGGGGGGAAATGTCCAAGTCAATTCTGTGTTCATTTTGGTCTTACTTTAGTCTAACCCCAATATCATTATGTTTAGAAATATTTGTTATATTATTTTAGCTATTTGGGACCAAAGCTTACATTAAAATGGACAGTATAGCCACCAGAACAACTACAGCTTATTGTATTTGGTCTGGTGAATAGAAGCATTCCCTTCAGGCTTTTTGCAGTAAACACAGTCTAATCAGAATTCAGTGTTTACATTACAGCCTAGTGATAACCACTGACCACTCCTCAGATGGCTACTAGAGGCGCTTCCTCAGCCATTCATTGTCTCCACCTTCTGCATTGAGACACTGAACTAACTTATAGAGCTGATTCAATGCATTTCTATAAGTAGATGCTGATTGGCCAGGCACTCAGATTACAATATAAAATGAAAATGATTTATTTTACTGTCATTTACACTGATGACTGCCTTTTATATTAGTGCCCATTGTGGCAGCTGTGGATACGGTTATTTGGTTGTTTTTGTGACTGTGTGATAGGGATCGACCAATTTTTTTTTTTTTTAAGAGCCGATACCAATACCGATAATCTGTCAACTTTCAGGCCGATAGATAACCTGTACATTTACCATTTGGAAAAAATAAACTATGTCTAAAGGTAAATGCACAAAATATACATGCCACATGTAGTGGATGCAGTGTGTTTAGACAGGGAAGCTGTGTGTGTTTGTGTAGTGGATGCAGTGTGTATATAATGAATGCAGGGTGTGTTTGTGTAGTGTGTATAGTGAATGCAGTGAGTGTTTGCGTAGTGTGTATATATAGTTAATGCAGAGTGTATGTAGTGTGTGTATAGTGAATGTAGTGTGTATAAAGTGAATGCAGTGTGTGTGTAATTTCGAGAGTTCAGGAATTTCATGGAAGTCATTTATTTGACCGACCGCAGGCATGGCCCCATGCCCAAAACAGTTCCAGAGAATCAGGGCTTGTGGTCGGTCTAGTTCGGTAATTTGAAAACGAACAAACTACCGAACAGAGTCAATAGTCTTATCCTGGAGCTAGTTCCCCTCATCCAGATAAATGATCTCATCGAACAGTGCCCTTCTAAGTTGAATAAAACCAAAACGCAGGCGATGATGGAAGTCCAGCGGTGTTCTGGAGTTTCTGTATCAGATTTTAGTTCCAGGAGATTCATGCCCAAACACCGCATAACTCTCACTACTCTCACACAGGCCTGGACATCTCGGCATTACACAGCCCTTTGTCTCCTATTATTGTATTTATAGGGGTATGGATAAGAGCATTTAGAGAACACTGTAGGTTTAGCACTACACTAATACACTGTAACCACACATTGACCTGGAATTTAATAAAATAATGTATCTCCTGCCTTATTAGCCAGCTTCAGTTTCTGGTTTGGGTTTAAAATTGAATTAAAAGAACAAGAGACACTATATTTACCAATTAACATTGTATTATCTAAACAGCTGTACCTAAATAAAGAACAGGAGATAAGAACTTCTATAGTAAATGCCCTGTGCTGTAAGATCTGATTGAAAATGATTTTTTTTGTAATGCAGCCTGTGTAAGTCACAACCAGGAGAGATGTAGCTAGGAAAATAGATTTTTCTCCTAAATATAGAACTGAGCCGTGATATTGCAGGTGCAAGATTTCTACACAAAAACTGGTTCATTAAAATAAAGTTACTTTGTTGTGCTTAGAGTATGCTT
This sequence comes from Pelobates fuscus, assembly GCF_036172605.1. Taxonomy (NCBI): domain Eukaryota; kingdom Metazoa; phylum Chordata; class Amphibia; order Anura; family Pelobatidae; genus Pelobates; species Pelobates fuscus. The sequence continues at coordinate 302,573,325 of NC_086318.1, read as the reverse complement.
TTATTTTTTTATTTCCCTGTGTGAGGTCACTCACCATGTAGAATGGATTAAAAAACAAAATCTGCTGGTTTGAAAAGATATTTCTACACACATGTATAAACAAATACAAAACATAATGCACAATAACACACATCCATGGAACATATACAGATATGCACTACACACAAAAATGTAAACTAGAAAAAAATAAATTCAAAACATGCACACAAAGTCTTCAAAACGATTCACTCACACATTGGACAAACAAAAGAAATATGTAATTTCAAGGATTTGACGGGATGAGAACATCTGTGATGTCACCAGTGTCCCCTGATTGGCTGGTATTCAATTGGCTCACAGTGCACAATAAGACTGCAGGCTGGGTTCAAGGGTGCAAAGGCCAAATCATCCCACAATTTCTACATCAGTGTTCTTTATCATTTCATCTGCTTTAGATGTTTACACAATTCAATACAGAGTGTTAAAATATGTATTGAGAATGCCAATTAATAATCTATATAGTCATTACAACAACCAGAAAAAGGAACAGATGATGTTAACCGGTCTTAAATGCAGACCTACTAGTAAGTCCTGACAATAATTCCATAAAAATCCATGCTCTTTCCTCTGAGTTAATTGTCAGGTCAGAAATGTAAGGTGAAGACAAAATAAAAGGCAGTCTTTTATCAAAAACACGAATATCATATTTTTTTGTGAATATAGCAGTGTCGGGTGTCAACATATATTAGATATGTAAGGTTAACCCCTTAAGGACACATGACACGTGTGACATGTCATGATTCCCTTTTATTCCAGAAGTTTGGTCCTTAAGGGGTTAAAGGAACCCCCGATGCACTATTACCACTTTAATGCATTAGATAGAATTTGGTCTCACTAATGAGCTATATTCTTGCATGCTCAAATCTTAAACTTGTATTTATTTGTGCAAAAACTATTAACAGAATGCTGCATCATAAGCCTGTCTCCTTAGCCACGCCCCCTCATGACTGAAAGACTTCCTTATAAAAAGGAATGACCATGGTCTCAGCTTCAATAGCAGCGAGCGGTTTTTAATTCACAACCTGGCTGCAGGCGACTACTATAACTAGTATCCTTACTATATGCCTTTCTGGGTGTATCCTTACTTAATGCCTCTCTGGGTGTCATCTCCTTCTAATGCAGATTTTTTTTTGTTGCTCATATCATTCAGTACTGTCCGTGGCAGAGCTGTGTGCACATCTTTTTGAGAAGGAAGTCTTATGGTGCAGCATTACGCAAAACATTTATTTTATGCAATAACTATAAATAATTGAGCATGCAAAAAAATACAGCAAATTAATTAGGTCAAAACCTATCAAATGTATTAAAGTGGTATTGGTGCGCAGAGTGTCTCTTGAAATATCAGGAAAAACAAACAGAATCGTAGCAAACTGAAATAAGATATAAAAGGGAAGGACAACTCAGCTGCACAGGCCTTCAATTTTTAAGTAGGCTTTTCATTTGCTACAATTCCTTGTTTATATTGGTGTTATTCACTAAAATGAGAATTGTCGGAAATGCAAGGTGAATTGTTTAAATTACGTTTAAGGCCAAAATAATTGAACTGGAGAAATTCTTCAAGTCACCTATGAACCAGATTGGTTATTTTAGCCTAAAATGGGAAAATTCACTTTGAATTCCCAGCAGTTTTCCCTGTAGTGAATAACCCTGTGTGTGGATTTCGAGAGATTCCACACCACTGTTCCTCTGTGCATGGGCAAGTAATTCTCACCTTCACAAGTCGGGAAGCACTTACACCATTCATTACTATATGACCCAAGGATTATCTTCTTTGTGAATCAGAAACTTGACCCTCACTCACCTTCCAGGCTGTCGGAGCAGGAGGTGCCTATTCCAGTATCTCCACTGTCAGAAGTGATGCTAAGTCGCCGTACGTGGTTACTTCTACCAGTGGATGGAGCTGTTGAAGTATGCCAGAGGGCATCTGTTCCAGGAAGCCACCCAGTGGATGGATAATCAGAGCCTGCAACACACAATAAAAAGGTCATTAGACATCTACCAATCACATTACACTACTCAGCAGCACAGGGGAAAAAATTTAAGGGACACTAGTCACCCAGACCACTTCAGCTCAATAAATTGATCTGGGTGCCAGGTCCCTCAGGTTTTAACCCTTCAGATGCAAACATAGCAGTTTCAGAGAAACTGCTATGTTTACATTGCAGGGTTAAGCCAGCCTCTAATGGCTGTCTTCCGGACAGCCACTAGACGCGCATTTGCGACGCTGGAGGCATATTATGCCTCCATAACGCAGAGAGTCCATAAGAAAGCATTGAAACATGCTTTCCTATTGACAGCTTGAATGCGTGTGCAGCAATTGACGCGCATGCGGCTCCGCTGACGTCAGTGGGGGAGGAGAGGTCACCAGCGCCGAGAGAGCCTGGCGATGGATTAAGGTAAGCTGCTGAAGGGGTTTTAACCCCTTCAGCCCAGCCGGAGGGGGACCCTGAGGGTGGGGGCACCCTCAGGGTACCATAGTGTCAGGAAAACCGCGTAGTTTTCCGGACACTATAGTGATCCTTTAATGCACATATTTAGATACAAATAATGCGGTCAAGTCGTGTTTAAAATATAACAATAACCAAATCAAACAGTCTCTAAAATATTCTGACTATCTTCTGTGCATTTTAACCTGTATTTCAATGAGACAATGAAAATTATGAATCCTCTACTGGAGGTATTTAATTTATGGGATGACAACCTGTGGTTATATGTGAATAGGTGTGTAAATTGCTCTAGTATCAATATGAAGCTAGTGTGAATGAATGCACGGGTCTGGAAAGAAATCAGTATTTAGAATTCCAAATCGGACAGGTGGAATATATATATTAGGGTATGAGGAACCAACATCACAGACCAAAATCAAAATCGAGCATCATATTACCATACTACTGTAAATAGGGTACAGAGGAATTTTCACAGAAGTAAACCTGTAAATATCCCCTGAAAAGTTTTAAAGTCACCATTTCCAGCACTGAACTAGTTCAAGCAGGGAGGGGTTGGTAGAGCATGATATTTATCCTCTAGACCAGGGCTTGACAAATTTGGAATCCAAAGGAGCCAGCTAGAAAAGTTAGGAGCCAGATAAATCAACACCAAAAATACAATTCTTAAACTGACACTATAGTCACCAGAACCACTACATCTTAATGTAGTTGTTCCGAAGTCTATATCCTGCCCCTGAATGCTTTCAAATGTAAACACTGACTTTTCAGACAAAAGGCAGTGTTTACATTGCTGCCTGGTGATACCTCTAGCGACAGCCTCTAGAGGTGCTTCCTGGTTCAGTGCTTCACACTGTGAAGCACCTAAGGTAATGTTCCCTATAGGGATGCATTGATTCAGTATCTCTCTATGCGAAGTTAAATTGGCGCAGTGGCATTTTGCCATGCATGCGCAATAGTTTCCCAATGCTTTCCTATGGGGAAGCATTGGATTGACTGGGATCATCAAGATTGATGATCTCAGCCATGGAGATGGGACCAGCCGCGGCATAACCAGCACAGCGTGGGGAAAATGGTGAGTAAAAACGCCTTTCCCATGCGATTGGAGGGAACACACATTCGCTGACCGACACACACACACATTCACAGACACACTCACAGAATATTTTTTTAAAATTTAAACCCCCCAGCCTCCCCATCTTTGGAGACCTGGAGTGGATAGGCTTTCACTGGGGTCCAGTGGGGCTGCTTTCATCTCCCTACTAGCTCCCTCATGTGCACCGTTAAATGAGCCGGTGGCTGGAGTGACATCAATACCAGACTCCCGGCAGCACTAAAAGGCACGCGAGGGAGCAGAGCAGGGAGATTACAGCTCCTCTCCCTCAGTCAGTTGCATGCCTTAGCCTGCAGTAAGCCGACTGCCCGCCCCCGCTTTTGGGCAGCCAGTTACGTCTGAGGCTGAACAGGCTCACAAATCCCACGCCTGATATTTGTCAAGCCCTGCTCTAGACTGTAAGCTCATTTGAGCAGGGACCTCATCAACCTATTTCTCCTTTAACATTTTGTATTTGTTTAATGTAACTATTGTTACATTTACCCCCTTTATAACACTGTAAAGCACTGCGGAATAAGTTGGCACTATATTAATGCCGAAAATAATTTATATTCATAGAAATGAGATCATGCTATCTTTCCTGCACAAGCTACCTGCACCACTCTATGCAAACATGCTGATACAGTAGTTTTCTGCTGCTGTAAACAAAATAAAACTGATGATTTTATAGGTTTAGTAAATACAAATCTAGAGAGAGATACATCTATTATAACAACAAAAAAAACAAACAAAAAACTAAGATTAAAAGTCCTGGGTAGTGACTCCATTTAAAAGAAGGGAGCAAGAGACACTCCTGGCTGGCAACTGTAATTTTAAGGGGGGAGGGTGGGAGGCACAATTCTCTGTTAGTGACACACGAAGAAACGTTCAAGCTCGAACAGGCCTAGCAGGGTACCGATACAGAATTGCAGGATATCTACGGTAGGTATAGTGGGCTGTGTTTATACCTTCTAAAATATATTCCTATCATGGCCTGTTTGTGTCAGTCAAGAATTTACAATCCCTACAACTGAACTAAATGCCAATCACCATATGGTTGCCAGAAAGGCATGCAATTATTCGCCTCAAAGAACCTTGAGACAGAGCTAATGATTTCAGCAGCCTGAGTAGCAGATTGCAGTGTAATCATTTAAAAGGCCTGCAATCGAGCTCTAAGTTATTTTTACTGCAGTCAGAGATTTTATAACCCACAGCATTGAAGCAGCAACACACAAGCAGATCAAAATAGGCAGATATTACTAGTAAACAAAACAATACCTATGGAACATACACTTTATCCTCAGCAGAGTAATACAATAGGATTACCCAGTAAATATGGTAGTATAAAAGGAATGGACTAGTGAAATTTAGAGCAAAATAAAGCTAGAAGAATTTCTCAATTTAATTATTTTTCCAGTTCAGTTATTTCAGCCTTAAATTTGCAATTCACTGTTAAATACTAACAATTCCCAGTTTCGTGAATAATTCTGACTCTCTTGGAAATTGATGAAAAGGGTTTATGTCTATGGGACGACCAGCTGTGTGAACTTGTATGTTATCTTCAAGGGCACCTGGCAGTCTGCTGCTCAACAGAAGGGCACAATACCCTAAGGTAATATTTAAGGGCAAACATAGCCTGTAGTGTTCCAGCAAATTGTTTGACACATCACTGCACACTAGATGACCACGAATCAATGGAACATAACCGAATACTACAGGCATTATAGCAGAAAACAAAAAAATATATATTATTTCTGTTATTATATACACACACTAACTAGCCCATAGACTAAGCACCACATATGTAACTTAACACTGGAGATTTTTTTCTATATGAATTGCCAAGTAATTAGTAACAGCAATAACACATGCTCAAGATCTTTTTTGTAGATCCTAACAGTTACAGTACTTTGTAACAATAAATTTTACCGTCCAATACGAAATTGTGCAGTACTCTGGCAATAACTATTCTCCATCTCACTACATAATTCAACATTTAGAATGGGTTCATGTTCAGTTCAATGTATTTGCTACACTTATATTGTACAGAATCACACTTTTAAGTGGTTCAGGCATTTATTTTTTTTCTTGCTTATTGTTATAATCTGTATTTATATAGCACCAATTTACTCTGCAGTGCTTTAAAATATGCCTCCTGTATCTTAAAGGAACGCTAAAGCATTAGAAATAAAAAAAAAAACTGTATTCCTAACGCTATATCTTCACTGCCTTCCTGGCTCCTCAACCGGTGATTGAAGGGTTAAAAATCCCTCTCACCCAACTTCCTGTTTCCAGCACCAAGGTCCCTCTATACTGGAACGCTCTTCTCCTGCGACATCACAGACAGAGGAACCTAATGCGCATGTGTGGCAAACGACATGAGCCCATTAGCCCTTCCCCATAGAAAAGCATTGGATCAATGCTTATGGGGATTTTGAAGATGCTAAATGTCTTCATGCAAAGAGTGAGGACGTCCAATGTCGTTTTACAGAGTTAAACTCCGTGAGAATGCAGGAAATGCCTCTAGGAACTATATGGAAGACAGTCACATGAGTTAAGGGGACAGGAGCACTTTACTCAGACTACTTCATTGAGATGAAGAGGTCTGGCAGTGTCCCTTTAATGATTATACTCTCACCCTGACACTTGCCTTTATTTATATCAGCTGGATCTCAATATCTGGATGCAGCCATTTTGTTCTCCTGTACCCATGATGCCTGCTGTTTTCTTCGAAAATGCAGTGTTTACATGAAAATGCCTACGGGAACATACTATACACACCAGAATAACTACATTTAGCTGTAGTGGTTCTGATGACTATATTGGCACTTTAAGTGAATCCCTTATTGAAGAATACGTCTGATTAAAAGGTAGTAAAGAATATGTTTAAATAAATATGACATAATATTGTCTATGTAAGGAAATACATACACAAGTACTGAAGTATAAAATTCACAAAAAGAAAATATAATACACAAATAATAGTTACACACAGAGGACAATAACACACTGACACACTTACTGACATACACACACACCAGTTTGACACTCGCTGACACACACTCTCGCTGATAGACACTCACATACAGAAATTATTTGTATTTAAGTCCATCCAGCCTCCCTACCTTTTCAAGAACAGGAGTGGATCCTTTCCCTGGGATCTATTGTGGCTGCTGTCACATTCACGGTCTTCGTGCTCAGCTCCTTTGCGCGCAGTTTAGGGATGTCAGGGCCAGAATGACAACATAACCTGGCTCCGGACATTACCGCAGGGCTCATGTAAGGAGCAGTGCTGGAAGAGCACAAAGATTACCCTCACCACACAGCTAAAACCTCCCCCTAGACACTGTATTTGTAGCCTACTCTGCCTTAACACAGAGCCGACAGCCTTTTGTAAGGTGGACAGTCAACCAGTTCATGGCGTAACCATGCTTTTGGTGTGCGTACTCCCCGGGGTCCGCATACCACCAGTCGAGAAACCAGAATCTAAAAAAATGCAAAAATACAAAATGTGCCATGTGTAACTTGAACTGTAAACCATATCCTGCTTAAAGTAATTTTATTCTGTATCATGTTGGCTATGAAAACAAACAAAAAAAGCAAAGACTTGATTGGCTCAAAAAACACATTTAGAGTGTGAGCTTTCAAGACTATTCCAATCTTTATGAAAAATGGAATTCTATGGTCTGAAAATAAAAAAAAAAAACTGTCAAAGTTGCTTGTCTCAAACATATTCAGATAAACACCAGATGCACATTTCTTAAAATATGTGTGGCTTCCTTAACGTGATAATATATCTAACAGAACATATTAACCATGCTGCGTCACATAAACTATACTTAGATTGCAATCAAACAGAATGGCAACAAGATTTTCATTTTTGTTTGTCAAAAAAGTTATTGAAAATCTCTTTGTATTGGACTAAGTGCAGGGTACAGTCAAATACCATATGGTTCTCATTAAGGGTTTAGATCATAGTTGCATGACCTCATCATTCTGTCCACTCCATGCATTCTACAAAAGAATGAATACTGCAGGCAGACTTGTATCAGGCTGGACCATTAACTCTTTCAGCTTAACTGTACAGCTATATGTCTAACACTGTAAATCACGAGCGTCACAAAGCAGTACCCCAGATGGTATTTTAACGGACTGCATTAAAAATACCAGCAGAGCATTATAAGAGTTGTAGTCGAACACTATCAGGGGTCTTTCAGTTCAATACTCCTGATTTAAATGGTGATCCCCAGAAGGTTTTCAAAGTTTGTGATAAAGTAGAACATATTTTTTTTAAAAAAGGTTCTTTTCTTTTAAAGGCAAGTAGAATGAGTGGATTTATTCAGCAAGTGAATTCTGGTACACTAACAATCTGCTAGCAAGATTTAGGTCAAAAATAACAAAATTGGCAAAAATCTTTTAAGGTTTGCACAATTTCTGAATTTCTGTGCTATTATGTTCTGCATTGTGCAAAACTGTTGCAAACACACAAAGCATTGGAGGGCTTTTTTTTTTTTTCACAACTTGGCTACATTTGATGCCTATTGGTGTATACATTAGTTTGACCTTCTGTGGCTTTGTCATATGATATTGGCACAGCAGTAAAAACTACACCCACAACCGACATTGTGAAATACACACACAATTCCAGGATTCAAGAAAAGTGCATCATCAGAGCTATTTACTTACGAATTCATCAGATCCATGTAATGGCTGAATTTATACCTACCAGAATGGGAACTTGTCATCCACACGATTTGTGAATAGCAGGTTCACACTAAAACATTGTAAAAAAATAAATAAATGAGAACTTATTTTTGGTAGGAAACACCAAAACATCTACACTTTAAATATTCTATATAATGTAAAAATGTAAAGTAAAATATATATCTATTTGAAATCATGGTAACAACAAATATTCAATCAAGACATTAACAAATGGATTGTAGTGTTGTGTCGAATACATTTTTTTCCTGCAGGTCATGGTCTATCTTTTAGTGAATATTGCTCTAAAGGACAATAATACTAGCAAACCTATAGATACAATTTGACATTTACTTTATGTATATATTGATAGTCCTCGGATAACAAATCCCTTGGCAGCACAGAGAAGTGGAATTTCTGTCTCCCAATATCTAAAGAAAAAAGCGATGGGCAGGAAGCTTTGTTTTTTAACCTCTAGACCTGCCACGGGCAAACGTCATGACTGCTAACGTAGCAGCCCATGTAGTCTGCAGCTACAGCCAGTGCAGGGCACATTAAATGCTCCCTTGCGGTCCGTTTTTTTTTTTTTTTTTCCCCCCCAACAACGTTTACCCTTGCCTTTTTAATATTTCTTGGCACATACATTGCTGGACACTCTGCATCACCCCACCAGCACCTGAGGGTTGTTGAAATAGAGATTCCTGGGAATGTCAAAGGCAACTCTCACTTGCCCCTGTTTGTTCATATTCTCTGATAAATAGTGTGTTTCATACACTGAAGACAGTGCCATCTATATAATTACAAGTACGGTACACAATATTGTTTAAATAAAGTTCCGTTTCTCAGATATACATTTATCAAGCCTCGAGTTCTTTGGCTAAATCCTTTTTTGTCTTTGTAGTATTATGCATGTTCCTGTTATAAGACAAGTGTAGCCAACATTTTATTATATTGTTTCCATGATTCAAGCAATGCATAAATAGCTTCCTTTAAACTTAAATTGGAGATTTATCCAGTCTGTAAATTCTAAATCTGAGGACCTTTTGTGAACAAACTACTAGCATTAATCCAATTGTATGTGATTTATATGCAGGACAAAAACAAAACAATAGGAGGTTTTAAAAAGCAAATAGCCTTTAAAAGCATCTCAGGATTGCTATAGTGTCAAACTTTATGCATAACACAGTAACACTGGTTTTATACCCCTCAAATCAAACTACTACAGAAGGGCCTTAAATTTGCACCAACTAAAAGCTTAAACAAATTCAACACATATGTTGATCTCAATAGATTCAAAAGAACGTTATGTTTAAAAAAATTCTTTCAAAAGAATCCCATCATGACTAATTTTGAAAATTCTCAAGACAATTACAAACATACTAATCTAAAAGAAAAATCTAAATTTTACCCTAAGAATTTGATATCAAGCGAAATGGTAACTTTTGAAAAAATGGTATTAAAGGATCTCAACAAAATTAAGAAACCCAATAAATATCAGCAGAATCTCACCAAAAAAGAACGTATGGCCCTAAACAAATTCCAGAAAGACAATTCAATAGTCATTAAACCAGCGGATAAGGGGGGGGGGGGGGGGTAGTCCTCATGACATTGGAGAACTATAACAAAGAATCTCAGAGATTATTGGACGATGATAACACATATAAACAATTAAAAGTAGACCCCACTAAAGAATTAAAAGAAAAATTCCATAAGTACCTAGAGAAGGGTTATAAAAAAAGGTATTCTAAACCAAAAATAATTTAATTATTTAAAAATAGATTTCCCAAAAATTCCGGTACTATACCATCTACCTAAGGTCCATAAAAATCCCACCCAACCCCCGGGAAGACCTATAGTTTCAGGCATTGGATCTATATCATGTAGACTTTCCGAATATATAGATCGATGCCTGCAACCTTTGGTACAACGTACACCTAGTTATTTAAAAGATACAGGTGACATTTTGAGGCATATAAATCAACTAGTGTGGAATGAAAATTGTTTCCTAGTAACCGCAGACTTTAGTTCCCTCTACACCATTATTGAACATGATAGAGGTTGCACTGCCACGAGACATTTTTTAGAGCAATCTAACGATTTCTCAATTGATCAAATTAATTTTATTATGGAAGGGATCCTTCTAATTTTGACAAGCAATTATTTTTGGTACGATGGCAACTTTTATCTCCAGGCATGTGGAACGGCGATGGGAACGAGATTCGCGCCTAGCTATGCCAATTTATTTATGGCATACGGGGAGCTCCAGTTTGTCCATTATGGGGCCGGCTGGGCAGCGGGTCTCGTTACCTATCGCCGTTATATAGATGATCTATTCTTTATTTGGGAAGGCACGGAGGAATCTTTAACTAGTTTTATAAATTCACTTAACTCCAATAATTGGGGTATCATTTTATCCACAGATATTAGTAAACTTAAAGTAAATTTTTTGGATCTTAATATTTATGTAGAAGACAATAAGATAAAAACAAGCACCCATTTTAAACGGGTAGATGTTAATAGTTTTATTTACACCACAAGCTGTCATTTTACACCCTGGTTAAAGGGAATCCCTAAATCACAATTTATTAGAATTAAAAGAAATTGCACTGAGGAAGTAGAATTCATTAAACAGGCACAAAAATTGGAAAATAATTTCCTTGAAAAAGGTTATAAACAAGATGTTTTGTCAAATGCACTTAACGAAGTATCAATAATAAAAAGAGATAACTTATTGAAGAATACAAAAAAGAATAAGATAGAATCTAATGCCACAATACCAATTATTTGTAATTATAGCCATGGAAATGATCAATTCAGAAGAATAATTAATAAGCATTGGCCAATTCTAAGGGAAGACCCTGCTCTAACCGTCATTCTGCCAGAAAAACCTAAACTAATCTTTAGAGGAGCTCCCAATATGAAAAAATTACTAGTGAGAAATCACATTCGAAAAGATTGTAATATAAAACCGATTGACTGTAGAAAAGGTTTCTTTGGATGTGGTATATGCCTAGCATGTAAGAATACTGGAAATAAGAAAAGACACATAGAAAATTTCAATAATGCAAAAAACAATGAGGAGTTCCACATAAAAAGTTTAATTACTTGTTACTCTAAAAATGTCATTTATATGTTGGAATGTCCATGCGGCCTAAAATATGTAGGCCGCACGAAACGTAACTTACATACAAGGGTAGAGGAACATGTTAGGAACATCAAGAAAGGATATGAGGGACATAGTATTTCTAACCATTTCAAGATCTCCCATAATAGTAATCCTAAGGGACTGTCTTTTATAGGTATTTATAAAGTTTTAGGAAATTGGAGGGGGGGGGGGGATTCCAACCAAATTTTAGGCCAACAGGAAATGAGATGGATGTTCAACCTTGGTACTCTACAACCCAATGGTTTGAACATTGATTTCGAATTATGCCATTTTCTTTAAATCTATACCAAAGTGTAATTTCACATCATTAAATTAGGTCATCATTTAAAATGGAGGATGGAGATGGTTGGCAATATCACTTAGTGATGTCACTTCCGCCAACCATTTACACCATTGGATATTTAAAATTATGTTACCATTTAAAATGGAGGATGGAGATGGTTGGCAATATTATTTAGTGATGTCACTTCCGCCAACCATTCACATCATTTGATATATAAAATCATGTTACCATTTAAAATGGAGGATGGAGATGGTTGGCAATATCACTTAGTGATGTCACTTCCGCCAACCATTCACACCATTGGATATATAAAATCATGTTACCTTTTAAAATGGAGGATGGAGATGGTTGGAAATATCACTCAGTGATGTCACTTCCGCCAACCATTCACACCATTGGATATATAAAATCATGTTACCATTTAAAATGGAGGATGGAGATGGTTGGCAATATCACTTAGTGATGTCACTTCCGCCAACCATTCACACCATTGGATATACAAAATCATGTTACCATTTAAAATGGAGGATGGAGATGGTTGGCAATATCACTTAGTGATGTCACTTCCGCCAACCATTCACACCATTGGATATATAAAATCATGTTACCATTTAAAATGGAGGATGGAGATGGTTGGCAATATCACTTAGTGATGTCACTTCCGCCAACCATTCACACCATTGGATATTTAAAATTATGTCACTACCAATGAACATTACGTAACTAAACATCACTGATGATTGACAATTTTGTCAACAAATGGAAATTCTCTACCACAGATGTTTTCTCTTGTAACATATAATGTAGAGCGTAACCTGTTTTCCAATTTGTGATTAATTCCACACCATGTGACTTCAAGAGGAGGATCCACAAGGACTTTCAAACATTTAAAAAGAAGGATTCCTGAGGCTATCATGCAGCTACTGAGGAAGCTCATAGAGTGAAACGCGTTTAGCTGATTATTCTGGACTTTTTATTGGACTTTTATTGGATCTTTTTACTTTCTAAGTATCCATTTATTTTGTTTTTAATGTATTAACAATAAATGTTATTTACTATTTTATACTTTAGTCCAAAGTCCTTTATAGCCATCAGGAACTCCATTGGGGAGAGTGCTATTCCCCCTCTAAAGTAGCACATTGTTTATCAACCTCAGAGCCGGGATTTCAGGGCTCTGCAGAAGGTGAGCACAACTATTTATATTTCAAAATACCATTATAGTATGTGCAATTCTACACAGTTGTTTTTCTGCTTTTCTTCTCGTTGTATACTCCTGGAGGGACACTACCTGGGATAAAGGGGTGTGTTGCTGCCCTAAAAGCATAAAGGATCCTTTTACGGAGCCAATACCATATAGGCTCCTGTCCATTTTTTCAAGACTGTCACTGTACCAAAGGGGTGAGTAAACCCCTCTACTGTTTAGAGCGCTCCACTTGTTTGGTATCATTTGTATACCTTATTTCTGTATACTGGTTTTATAGTGTTTTTGAAAGTTATAGGGTGAAATATAAGGTTTGCCCATTTGATTTTTTTTCATTGAAATATGCAAAATTGGTTATGTTGCCTTTGAGAGTATGGTAGCCCAGGAATGAGAATTACCCCATGCGGGCATACCATTTGCAATAGTAGACAACCCAAGGTATTGCAAATGGGTATGTCCAGTCTTTTTTAGTAGCCACTTAGTCACAAACACTCGCCAAAGTTAGCGTTCATATTACTCTTTTTGCATTTTTCACACACAAATATAAATGCTACGTCTGGCCAGTGTTTGTGACTAAGTGGTTACTACAAAAGACTGGACATACCCCATTTTGAATACCCTGGGTTACTTTTACCCTGGGTTTACTTTTTCAAATGTTATGTCATGGTAGGGTTACTTTTCATTTCTGGGCTGCCATACTGTCTCAAAGGCAACATTCTGGCAAATAGCAATTTACAAAAATAGAAACTAGCAAATCTTATGTTTAACCCTGTAACTTTCCAAATCACCAAAAAACCTATACTTGAGGTGTACTGTTGTATTTGTGAGACATACATACACACACACACACACTGGCAGCTCCATAGACTTCCATTGCGGCCATGTGATCATGGTGATCACATAGCCCTGGAGGGCTGGAGAGGACAGAGCTGCAGCAGGGGGACTGCTGGGATCTCGGTACAGGAGAGTACCCGGGTCATTTTAGCCGCGGACATGCAGGGTGCGTTCACGGTCATTAACTGCAGTTTTTTGTCGGACGTACCCTGCACGTCCGAGGTCAGGAAGGGGTTAAAGCCAATTGATTCAATTCATCTCTGAGGAGAAGCGGATTGGCCAGGGCTGTCTTTGACTTGTGCTGGCTCTGCACCTGATCTGCCTCCTTGACATTCTCAGCCAATCCTATGGGGAAGCATTGTGATTGGCTCAGACCACTACTTCTGGTTAGGTCAGCAGACAGAGGAAGTTCACAGGCAAGCAGGGGCAGAGGTAGCAGCTGCAGACTTGAATACAAGATAGATTTTACTACATTTAGGGAGGCAAGATTTTGGTTTCAACACTATAGGGTCAGGAATACATGTTTGTGTTCCTGACCTCATAGTGCTCCTTTAAGTCACATAATGATGGAGAGAAGACAATTAAATGTCTAAACAGAATATCCGTTTTTACCTATTGGTTCTAAATATGTAGGTCTTGAATACTTGAGTAATACAATAGAGTAAAAAATTTAATTACCGGTTTAAATACCAGTTGTTGATCTGCCTTTAATTGTTTTACAATGCATGTTTTCTGGAAAACAAGAAAGCTGTGGATATTAGTATTAGGGACCTCACTGGTATAAATTATGAATGCTCAAAGCCAAAAATAATCATGTACATGTTTTATGCCATTAACCTTTAATATAGGTCTGATCTACCTCATTCTGCCGTTATGTAACATTACAGAACTTGCTGGTTGTAAACTTGTGCTACTTTAGTAGCAGAAAGAGAGGCTTATTGTTTAATTATTTAAAAGCTATATGATTACTTTAAGTAGCATTAACCTCCTGGCAATCCCTTTACATCATGGATGGTGTTGGCAAATAATGTGTCATTAAGTCAATGAAAAAAATAACAAAGGGGTTCCATGACTTACAGCCAAATTGCGTCACTGTTTTAATGAAAATGGTCATCCGGGGGGGTGTCCTTCGAATAAATGTTTGGTAGCACATTGGTGCACACTACAACTGGAAGCGCAGACCTAATTTTGTCTATGTTTATTTGGTGTACACTGCTGGAACTACAGTGGGAGAAACTGTTCTTATTTTCAATCCTTTTGGTTTAGCAATTACCTGTGCCTCTACTCCTTTTTTCTATGTTAGAAAAAGAGGATTGTTGATTGCTGTTATATTACATGAATTGATTGTTTATGTGAGAGGTCTCAGTCCAGACCATGTGAGATGTCGTTACAGAAATACAAGATCCAGAGCTGTTTTAGTGGACACTCGATCACTTTAAGATGGAGGCCGCCATGCGAGAAACCGAGCCGGAGTGTCCGCATGTATGGTGGGCACAGCTTAGGACGGAGCAAGGACGATAAGGTGTCCAATTAGCAAGTTTATAGGATTCTGTAATTCCATCTGAAAGGGTGGAGACTGGTCATGTGACATCTCAGTCCTTTAATTCCACCAACTCCCTCTTTGACCCCCGCTTCTCTGCCCTGCCCCTTTGGATCAGACGCCTGGCTACTCCTCTGTTACTAAAGTACCCGAGCCATCACAGACCAACCAACACCTTGTCTCCACAACCCTCCCTGTGGGTTGTGCTTGTGTCTCCCTGTGGGAGGGAGTGATTGAGTGTGAGTGTGTTCGCGCATGGCTTTTAGGGAAATATCCAAAAATAAAATAAGGAGTTAGTTCTTAGCTCACACAAATTTACCTGATACAGTTCTCTGGGAACGTGATAAAACCCCAAAATGTTTAAATATATCTTAGAAATATGAAATTATTCTAATGAGTGAAACTGAAGCTGAGAACTTCCGTGCAGAGATTATCAACCAAGGCCACTAATACACTTAAAAGGTAGTTCTAGATGAGTACTGATAACATCAGAGAATGGAGTGAAGCCCTGAATGTCCAAACTTAAATCAGACAATAGATGATAGGCTTCTTCATTTAAGAGAACACATTAGCGGATGTTCTTTTTGGTTTACAAACACATTTTATAATAACAACAATACAAAGGGAAAACCTCAAGTGTGCTGACAGTTTGTATTAAACAAGTTCTTCTGGATCAGGTAGAATATTTTATAAAATAAATAAATAAATAAATAGTGGATTTTCTCTCATCTTAAAATAAAGATCACATAAACCTCAAAAGGCTCTTAGTATGTTTATGTATCATGACAACATACAGCCCGATCAGCAACAAGTATTAGAGGCATTTACACTAATTTTAGAATATTTTCTAACTGTAAAAAAAAAATAAAAAAATAATGTAAAGAGTCTGGTTAAATAGTAGACATATACATCAGTAACATACACAACAATCTGGAGATCTCAAGGAAGGAGGGGGACAGCAGTGCAGAGACTGACACTGCCAGGGAGAAGAGGTAATAAGAACTATTTTATCTCCCTACAAGTAGGGGGTCAGGGACCTAAATGGCTGGCCAAAATTGAAGTACAGCGTTAGTGTTGCTTTAACTGGGGTCATTTAAACTGGATTAATTCTAGAAAATAAATTAAGCAGTGGAATATCAACAATTGAAACCAGGAACTGTAATAAATAAATAATTTACAAGCCACTAGCCTTCAGAAAACAAAACAAAAAAAGCCAGCTCAACGGATTTATTTTCTTGGAATTTCTCCAGTGAAAACTTTGCATTTTACACCAAGGACAAATAGAAAAAGGCCAGGCATACCTCACAAAAAAAAATAAAATAAATAAATTACGTTGGAAAATATCTTAATGAGAGTATATCTTTTTTCCCCTTTTACTAATGAGCACATCAGAAGCGCTAGCCTGTCTCACTCACTGTGTAGGCATAAATACAAAACACACAAACAGAGCATGTAAAAGAGGGACATTAACTTCAATTGACAACATCTTTCTATGAACCAGGCCAAACTTCTGAATTCCAAGGACGTTCTGTGAGCAGCTGTTAAAAAAAAATAAAAATGCATGTGTGCGACTCCATGAACAAACCAACGTAATCTGAACAAAACAAGTCTGTGTGAGATGGCCTACCAGATTCTTGTACCCTAAAGAGCCAATGGTGTTCACTGCTTACACTAAAGTCTTGTTTTGGACCCTGTTGAGACCCAGGAGGGAAATAGAAAGAGGCATTTCTAATCAAATCTGACAAACGTGAAAGGTTATTTAATCAATTTGAAAAGCACTGTTTGCTCACTAGAACAAAAGAACACTGTATTCCAGGTTGGATGAAATCTGAGAAAAGGTGGAGTGTTCTGTAACTAACAAAGATACAGTATGGGCATTTTCTATACAATAACAACTTTATCTGTGCCTGTAAAACAAATAAATAATTAGAATCTATGGAGTGTAACACAATCTCATGTATACAATCACACAGGCTGCGCTTCCATTAATTCTTCACTTTACTAATCCGTCAGACAAAGAGGATTTTGGAGATCAGCTGAGCAATATCCAGGGATAGTGCTCACTTATATTGCGGAGACACTATTTATAGAGAACAGGACCAACAGAGCTATAGAAAAAAAGCAGCACCTATATATTTTTTTTCTGGCATGGTAGCATAGGGTGACTTACTACAAGGCTAGTGATTATTGCAAGCACAAACAAACAAAAACAAAAAACACTTACAATCTCCTAGTCAATTCTTAACAATTTCTGGTTTAGTAAATAAATGTCAAGTTTCCTTGGGATGAGCAAAAATTGAAATGGACAGCCCAAAAGAGTTATTGAACTACCTCTATGTCTCAATAGGGATATATTAAAGTCTTGGCAGTATAGCAATACACTTGTCAATTATTATTTTTTGTAAAGCTCCAACAAATTCCATGGCGCTGTACAATAGCTAGACTAGCAGACAAGCATTTGCAACAAGATGAGTTAGATGTAGTTTATAATGTACCAAACTTGTAAACACAATTACATTGGCTGAAAACTACCATTAATTAATGGCTTTAATAAACAGCTTAGCCAATCTTGCAAGGCACCTAAAACACTTATATGTTGTTCTAAATATCCACTGATAACATCAGAGAATGGAGTGAATGCCCACACTTATCAAACAACTGCTTATAGGTGTGTTTCATTTAAGGGAACACATTAGCTGATTTTCTTTTGGTGATTAGCAAACATGCTTTTAACAACAATAGAAAAGGAAGCCCTTAAGTGTGCTGACAGTTTGTAATTTAACAAGTTTTTCTGGATAACAGTAGATATTCAAATCTTATCTATTAATTAAATCACAATTCACATAATTTCCCCCCCCCCCCCCCCCCCCCCCCGCATCTTAAATTAAAGAGCACACAAACCTCAAAAGGTTATAGTATCAGTCTGTACCATGACAACATACAGCCTGCTCCTCGCCAATAATTAGTAACATTTAAATTTTGGTATAGTTTCAAAACAGTCTAAAAAGAGTCTGGCTAAATGTTAGACATATACATCAGTAACGTGTAAAAATAGAAAACAGTTACTTAATCATATGTATGTGATCAAAGATATCATCGTTTGTAGTAAGAAAAGAAGTACCGGTACATCAGAACTTTTCTAGCATTTCCCAAGTTTTGCTATGTCATACCCCAAATGCATGAAATGCAATGTGTTTAGAAACAATAAACAATGTTTTGCGAAGAGGCAGCAGAAGGAATTTCGAAATAAGCACTGGGGTCTGTTTTCCTCTCTGTACAGGACATCCCATCCCCACATCACAGCCTGTAATTAGAGCAAAACTATTTAAAGAGCCATGATCTTCCAAGGAGGGTAAAAATCACGACAAGCAATGTTCAAGGAAATAACAGACGTTGCTATAGCTCTGATAGCCAAGATATTACAGACAACAGAGAACAACAAAATGTACATCATTTTCAGTTTCCACTTTTTGTACTTTTGCAGTGTTTTCACAAATAGAGAATTTAAAGTTAATTACTAATTAAAGGTCAAAGTAACCGAATTGGAAGCATAGCAGTTCAGTTATTTTGGCCTTCAATTTTAAATCTCGACAGTTCTTATTTCAGTGAAAAACCCTGCCAAAGTGCTTTTAGAAGTGTAATCGGAATCACAAAACCAATAGCTAACCTGTGGACAAAGTCAGCTCAAAAGATCTAGGTTTGTTTCAGATAAGAATCTTGAAGTGTGTTTCCTCAAAAAAAAACAAAAAAAACACTCCAATGGAATAGATACAGATTTTTAAGGAGATCGCAAAAAAAGTAATTGCAAATACCAAGGAAGTTATTTATAAATGGTACATTTTAAAAAGTGGAGCCGTTAGAATTAACATTCCACTGGTTTCCATGTAGATTGCTCTCCAACATACAAGGGGCACACTAAAATTATATAATTCTGCTGCTCAAAGAAAATATAAACAGATTTTTGAGGGTGCAAGCAACCAGCACCAGCATCCAATTTAGAGGAAACACATTTACTAAGTTGACCAGCTGATGTCTTTCACAATGACTCAGAACAAACCCTATCAACAAACAAATTTCCTGTGAAATAGTGCTTTTGATTTATTGCTGGGGAACGAGTGGACAGACATGGATCTCAGTTTTCATAAAGTGTGTATATCTACTAAACGGACTGGAAAAATCAGAGGTTTAGGTTAGGTATATGGCTATTAAAATGAAATGTAGTTAAATAAAGGGTTAATATTGTGAAGTGCTTCAATGACTAAATTGACAAGATAATTGCAGATATTTGAGAATAGCTGGTTTGCAAGATTTCTCAAAAATAGAGGTTTGACCTAAAACTTTCAATCTCCTTGTCAATTCTCAACAAACGCTGGCTTAGTAAATAAACCTTTGAACATTGAAATACTGTGAACCGCAAGGGTTAAAGTATGATTGACTCATGACATAAAAAAAAGCTTTTATTACTATTATTAGACAAGTAATATTGTTAGTACGTTCTAAAATTAATATATTTCCATAACAGAGCCCCAGGACCCTGTCTGGTCAGGGGCATGGGATCTGAGGCTGCCAGCAGCATCAAATCAGGCTGACAGGCTCTTGGTTATTCATATAAAGCAACTGCATCACAAGCACTGTCAGAAACATGTGGGATGAGGCAAAGCATCACGACAATGCCCACGACACTGCCTGAAATCCCTCCTACTTCCTTCACCATTCCTGGAAAACATGGAGCTATCCCAGCCTCCAATCACATATGTATTAACCGAATTACAATAATGGATCCTAAAAGGCAATCTCTGGCATGGTAATAAAATACTGAGATTCAAACAGCAAATAAACCAGGAATGTTCAACCTTACCCACGCAGCAGCTGTCAGATCACAAGCCCCCCCAGCCTACATCTGGTATAGAATATTGGGAGTTGCAATCCAACATCTGCTTTAGGGCCACTGCTAATAGCTCCACAAGAGGATGTATAACAAAGGAAATGGAATTATGATTTGAGGACAATCTCAGAAGAAATAAAGAAATGAGCGCTAGATTTAACACAAAATGCAATAACAACAGCCCTGAAGGAACATTATACCATTCAATAGACTATGCCATCCATGTATGGCACAAACCATAGAGAGCAGTGATGCCAGCCCTGGCATCAGTAATCCCTGCTGACGTCAGATTGTGCTCAGCAGATAAACAGTAATCTCCATCATAGATAAAACCTAGGTCCTGTTTTAACAGTTTATTACAAAGTGCAGAGCAGCTGGTTCAGAGCATACTGCTTGCATTTCTATCAAACATGTATGTAGGAGTTTAAAAAAAAAAAAGGGGGGGGGAAGTCATGTTCAATAGTCAAAAGGCTAGAGCGGCTGGTAATTTTAGGCCATTCCCTCAGCATATGGAAACTCTGTAAGCAACCCTAACAACACATGTGCCCAGGACCAGGCCAATAAACGCTCTGCTTTATAATGGGTCACAGATGAGGACCCACCAGAGTTCAATAAAGGAGCTATGGACATCATATAGATGAAAGAGCCATTCACTGTATATCAGACATCCAACACTACAGGGGTCTGCAATGGAGCCTGGCACTGAGCTGCACAGCTTGGCACAATCAAACATGGCTCATTCGAACTTCTTTTGTGTGATACAGAATGGAGATTTACTCAAATGTCTTCCCTTGCGGTTTCATTAAAAAGCACTTATTTTGATTTGTCAAAGGGGATTATTCGCTAAACTGATCATTCTAAAATCTGGGCTAAATTGCCAAGCTGTGACTATTTAAAAAAAGGAGAATTTCACCAAGTCAACTATTTTAATATTCATGTTGCCACAGATTTCAATTCACTACAACTTGGAATATAGTGAATAAAACCTAAAGGATCTCACTTTTCAGGTGTGAAAAAAAAGAAAGCAATATAAACAAACATCTTTAAATTCCTTTTGACCATATGCCAAATCCTGATTGTATAATGTTTATTGCACTGGAAAGTAAAATAGTCACACTCACACTACTGACACTGTAGTATGTTTTATATTCTTAGTTGCATTTATTGGGTTGGCATTGTGTACTTGAGATTTAAAGAAACAGAGGAGTACTTAGTAAATACAAGGCGCACGCAATCTATCAATTTATCAACAACAATATAAACTAAAATGAATTAAAACATAAATATACCCAGAAACTCCTCCAGTGCCAACAATACAGCTATGTTTTTTGGCCCCATCTATCCAAGTGCCTTTCTACTAGTACATGCCCTCTCCCTGGCATGTATACAGGTACAGGCTGAGCTCCACATAAATGAACATACAGACCTGGTGGGCTCTATTGTCTGCTCTCCTTGTATTAAGGGGGTCTCTAGCCACTCCCAGGACAAAGTGTGTACAAGAAGCCACTCACCTGAGGGGTAACTGTTGTATCCAGATCCGTAATCCGTGATCATCCTTCCCCACATACCTGCGGGTGTCCCTCCACTATATGTAGATGGGTGAGCAGGGCACCCACCGTCAATACAATCCCTCGTTACAGATCCAGGGGCTAAGGCCGGCACATCTCTCCTATAGAACACTCAGGCTGTGTGAGGGAGGGGGGAGGGAAGGAAGGAAAGAGGTGGAGTGTGGCTTCTGAAAGTCCTGAAAGGTCACTAAATCATCCCTTCTTATCATCCCTGCAGGTAAAACCATTAACCTTTCATCCTGTAAGAAGCAGACAGTCCATTGGCAGGGATATTCATTGAAGGGAGAATTAAAAGTGAATTTCACATTTCAGGCCAAAGTAAACAGAAAGCATAGCTGATTTAGAGGATTTTTGCGCTTCAGCTGTATACCTATATTGACCTTAAATTTGAAGTTCTCTTTGAATTCTCACTTTTGTGAATAACCCTGTTTAAATCTCATAAGTATATATATATATATATATATATATATATATATATATATATCTCAGTCTGTACTATTTTACTATTCTTTTCCATTTTTCGTGTAGAAAAAAAAACATTTCCCCACTTCATATATTTTGTAATTATATAGTGTGTTTTCCATAACACTTTCGGTCCCACAGGAATCAGCACCTTTAACCAACCTCGTGGGATTGAAATGACCACTTGACATGACATCTCTGGGACTGAAAGGGATAATATATATTCACACTGATGCGTGTCGTATTAAACCTTCCAGTCCCAACAGAATCAACACATTGTTATATTCTCCATGGCACCGGAAAGGTTTATACATAAACACCTCACATGGCATCTCAGTATGGGACTCAAAGTATTATTCCAAGCTCCAGTATTTTGAAGTTGTGATGGTGCAAGGACCCTATAGCATGAAACGCTGTGTGCTGGAGAACTAACTCCTCTGGTAGCGTGAGCATAGGCGTGCGCAGCCTATTGCATTAGGGTGTGCACCCTCAAGCACAAGCACACGCGGCGTGTATATATATATATATATATATATATATATATATATATATATGTATATGTATGTATATATATACACATATATACACACACACACAAAGCTGTGTGTGTGCTGTGTGAGGGTGCTGTTAGTGTGATGTGTGTGTACTGGTAGTGTACTATGTGGGTGAGGGTGTTTGTGTGTGCGTGCTTGTGAGGGTGCTGTGAATGTACTGTGTGTCAGGGTGCTGTTTGTGTGTGTGTGTGTGTGTGCACTTGTGAGGGTGCTGTAAATGTACTGTGTGTCAGGATGCTGTTTGTGTGTGAGGGTACTGGTAGTGTTTTGTGTGTGTGTGTTAGGGTCCTGTTTGTGTTTGTGAGGGTGCTGTGTGTGTGGGTGCTGTATGTGTGTGTGGGTGCTGTATGTGTGTGTGTGCTGTATGTGTGTCGGTGCTGTGTGTGTGGATGCTGTGTGTCTGTGGGTGCTGTGTGTCTGTGGGTGCTGTGTATGTCTGTGGGTGCTGTGTATGTCTGTGGGTGCTGTGTATGTCTGTGGGTGTGCTGTGTATGTGTGTGCTGTGTATGTCTGTGGGTGTGCTGTGTATGTGTGTGGGTGTGCTGTGTATGTGTGTGGGTGTGCTGTGTATGTCTGTGGGTGTGCTGTGTATGTCTGTGGGTGTGCTGTGTATGTGTGTGGGTGCTGTGTATGTCTGTGGGTGCTGTGTGTGGGTGCTGTGTATGTCTGTGGGTGCTGTGTATGTGTGTGTGTGTGTGCTGGGTATGTGTGTGCTGTGTGTATGTGTGTGGGTGATTGTGGGGGGTGAGGTGGGGGTACATTATTTAATATCCCCCCTCCCTTCTTACTTTATGTGGGGAGGGGGGATTCTTGTTCCTTGTCCCTGGTGGTCCAGTGGAGGTGGAGGCAGATCAGTTATCCCCCCTCCCTTCTTACCTTATGCCTGGGAGGGGGGATCCTGCTGCTGCTGCCGCCATCCTTCCCTGGTGGTCCAGAGGAGAGTGAACTCTAGCCCCGCAGGGCTAGAGTTCACTCACGCGAGATCTGAGCGTTGCCGCGGCAACGCTCAGATCTCGCGAGAGGAACCCGGCGGAGCTGCTGGCAATAGCTCCGCCAGTCCTCTCCTGCCTCCCTCCCTGCATGTGAGCCGGGGAGGGGAGGCTGAGAGCAGAGCCGGCGCTCGGATAGCGCCGGCTCTGCATGAGCCGGCAGGGGGGATCCTGAGATCTCCCCTGCCGGTCTCAATACATAGGCGTGCCGCGGGGATTAGGGTGTGCCCAGGCACACCCGGCACACCCCGTGCGCACGCCTATGAGCGTGAGTAGTCAGTCCAGAATGCGTTTAGAGTGACTAATATCAATGTTGTGCATATTTATTTGAAGTGACAACAATAAGGCAAATACATTAAACAGTGGTACTAAACACAATTTACACAAGCCTATCCTGGCTTGTGTTTCTGCCAGGATAGGCTTGTATAAGTTGTGGTTAGCACCACTGTTTAACTTATTTGCCTTATTGCTGTCACTTCAAATTTGATTATTGATTATTTGCTTTGTATTTGTTATAACCTGTTTGGTTCAATAAAGCATTTATGTGTATCTCTTAGGAGCAATCTAATGTGCAATCTCTTTTTGTATTATATTTGAAATTGTATGAGCATTTGAGGGAGTGCTGTGGAGTATTGGCACCTAGTTATTGAGTATATGATCTCTCCATACAGCAATGTTATAGTAGTGCATATTTATTTGCACAGACACTCATTCATTAACTGAGGGCAGTCAGCTGACTCTCTCAACTAGTGAATGAGCGTCAAGATTGGCTTCTGGCGCTTTTTGTTTCAGCCACAATTATTTGAAGCTTGGCATACAGTAGGACCCAGATGAGAGGCAAACAATTTAAAAACAGCGCAAGGGTACATAACCATCATAATTATTAATTATGCGTACTTGGAAAAACTGTAAACTATTATTGATTAAGGCATACTGCCTGCTTTTTGCAGGAAAAATGATTAAGGATTTTACAAGCAGTGGAAATAAGCAGGGATGATTTATTGACCTTTCAGGACTTTATGCAGCCACACTGCCTTTCTTCTCAATTCCTCCTCACGCAGCCTGATAGTTCCCCTGCTAACACAGCTTTACATTGAACCAACTTTAGCACAGCATTGCCTGTGATTCCAAGCCTGGATTGCATGCACTCTCCAAGGACTAGATGGGGAGAAGGAGGAGCAAAGGCTGAAAGCAGATTAAGCTAGCTCTGGCCCTTTCGCAGCTCACAGCTGTGCCTGCAGGGGGCGCACACTCAATCTGACACGTGCTCAGCTCTCCGCTCACAGCCATATCTGCAGGGGACAAAATATATGCAGCATGTCCTCAGGTATCAATTGAGCCAACACAGGTTTGATAAAGACGCTTGAAAAACAGTTTTCTCCTGAAGTACTTCATAAAGCGACACTGACAATGTATTTCATAATTTTTATTCCAGGGTAGGCCAACTTCGGAGCTTCGGATGTTGTGGACTATATCTCCCATAATGCTCTTACAACCATAATGCTGTCAAAGCATCAGTCCACCACATCTGGAGTGCTGAAGAGTCAGGCACAAGTCAAAACCAAAAGGAACCCCTGTCCTAATCTATGCCTTTGGACAGGGCTGTTTTTCTTTGCACTTCTGTGGTAGGTGATTATTGAATTTAACATTGCAGGAGGGGCACACTTACTCTAACACCTGTTAAATACATTGCCTACAGGGCCACAGCAGGATTATCGATATTGTGATGGATTTGGGATAGTGCACAAATAACTTTTTTATTCTCACTTTTCTGAGAAACTACAGTAATTGCCTTGCAGGGTTAAGTCCTCCTCTAGTGGCTGTCTAAAAGACAGCCACTAGAGGGACTTCTGGGTGCTTAGACGACTTTTGCTATGCATGAGGATTTCCAGCGTCACCGGAATCTCCATAGGAAAGCATTTCCTATAGAGAAATCCTAATGCAAGCACGGCCATAGCTGCACATGCGCATTAGGTCTCCCCTGCCGGCGTCAGTGTGGGGGTGGAGCCTGACCCAGCGCCGAGGGAGGGAGGTAGGGGGGCACCACAGGATTCTGCAGTGCCAGGAAAATGGGTTTGTTTTCCTGGCACTAGAGAATCCTTTTAACGAATAACAAACGTCATGCTCTACATCAAACATGTGGCCTGCAATGATTATTTTTGCGTCCCGGCTGCCCTGGGGCCACTTTCAGCTGCAGCTGCAACCAGCCGCAAGACAGGAAAAATATTTCCTGATTCTTGCTCTCCCGGACACAAGAGGGCAGAGTGGCTGTGTGTCTTCTGAGCAGACCACAGCAGCCACTCCCCCTTCCCTCCCGCTCTCAGTGCCAGAGGAGCGTCTGGCCTGCTTGAGCAGGGCTGCAGCTGCAGGATGGACAGCAAATCATAAGGTATTAGAAGAGGGGTTGGGGCAGTGTATTTGAAGAATTGAGGGGGCAGTGTATTTATTTGAGGAAGGGAGGGGCCAGTGTATTAGAGTGGTGGGGGAGGGAGTGGAAACAGTGTATTAATTTAAGAGAGGGAAGGGACAGTGTATTAACTTGGGGGAGGGAGAGGGCCAGTGTATTAAATTTGGGAGGGGTGACAGTGTATTAATGGGAGGGGTCAGTGTATAAATGGGAGGGAGGGGGCAGTATATTAATGGGAGGGGAGGGGCAGTGTATTAATTTGAGGGAGGGAGGGGGCTAGTGTGTTAGATTGGGGAGGGGGGCAGTGTATTTGAAGGAAGGAGGGGGCATTCACCATTTCGGTCCCATTGCCAAACATTTGTTACTATGTCAAGGTAGTTGAACTGAAACATTGGTTATATGTAAATGCACGTCTCTTTAAAATAAATTTGCTCTTTATCTGTAGACTGTTGTTTAGCCTCAGCATGTTTACATACCAAGCCTTTGGGTATAGATTACTGTACAAATCTTGTCACACACCCAATAGACATGCATTCAAATTACCAGACAGCATTACACAGCACAACAGTACCTAACTTGTTCCAAACTATGTTCAACTACGTACTGTACCTTTAATCCTCATACACTAAGTCATTAAACCTGTCACCTCACTGTATGTGCGACCTATAACACAACTGTCAAAATGTTAACTCTAGCTTACACTAACCCACTATAAGCACACCCAGGGCATACCCTTATCATAACTACAGCCAAGCTAAGTGATCTATGTTTATTATTATCTTGACGCAATCTTACCATTTAGCCTGTTTAGCAAGTTCTATGTTATAAAATATAAAACTGTGCTGTCTGCCGCAAGCCATGTTGACCACCACTTCTAATGCGCCTAAATAACGTGAATCTTACTAAACCTAACTTTAAGCGTTGACGAATCATCTACTAACAAAACAAAAAACTGTGCAGATTTAACAATGCTACTTCACTGTATCATCCTGTACCAAATATTGTCTGTTTATGCTGTTGTGGCATACCTGAGTAGCTTGTATCTTCCGTTTGCACTACAAAAATAAATAATTTAAAATAAATAAATAAATTTGCTCTTTTGTTTACTTTGAAGCCCTACAAGCGTGAGGACGTCCAGTGTCAGTTAGACAACTTTTTTATACTGTACTTTTCTAAATAAACCTACGTTTCTATGAAAACTGACGTTTTTGCGGCCCACATAAACGTAAACATTGTTTATTTGGCCCGTCTTGGTCTTTGAGTTTTACATGCTTGCTCTACATAGTCCCTACATTTTCTTATGTATACAAACAAAACTAATTTTAACCCCTTAAGGACCGCTGACGGTTCAGGACCGTCAGCGGTAAAACGTGCGTTTGGACCGCTGACGGTCCTGAACCGTCATAACGGTTTTGGGCAACTTACCTGATCGCCGTCGGTCCCACGGCGGCGATCAGCTCTCCTCCCGGTCCAGGGGGACTGCCTGTCTGCCCGGGCAGTCCCCCTTCGGCAGATCAGGACCCCACGGCCATGTGATCACTCGATCACATGACCGCAATAGGGGTCTGTGTATCTGCCTGCAGGGGGACTGTCTGTGCTGACAGGCAGTCTCCCTGCATCTGTAAAATCATAAAATAAAGTGTAAAAAAAAAAAATCAGTGTAAAAAAAAAAAAAATATGTGTGTATATATATATATATATATATGCTATATATACATGTATTATATCTATATACCTATATATAATATATGTATATATATCATATATATAATGTCACACTAAGTGTATTTTTATATTTATATATACGTATATTAATATAAAAATACACTTATATTTGAATTACACACGAATATATACAATATATATAATAACTATATATATGGTATATATATATTATTATAAAATACAAATAATATGTTAATAAAAATAAATAACAAAAAATTAAAATAATTTTTAATAATTAAAAAAAATTATATATATATATATTCAATTTTATTCTAACAGTATTTTGATATTGATATATATATATATATATATATATATCAAAATACACTTAGAATGTAATGATATATATATCTATGTATAAATAAATAAATAAAAATAATACGAAATATACATATGTCCACATACATAATTACATAAATAATTTCATAAATATACACGTAGACGTCAAATATATAAATATGTATATATATTAAAATTCTACGTGCATATTTCTGTAATATTTTTACCTAATTAAGTAATTTTAATGATTGCAATTTGAGGGACCTGCCTGCCAACCCAGGCCAAAAGTCCAGATAATTTAATTTGCTAGCACTGTGTTTAACCCTGTAACTTTCTATGACACCCTAAATCCTGTACATGGGGGTACTGTTTTACTCGGGAGACTTCGCTGAACACAAATATTAGTGTTTCAAAACAGTAAAACATATCACAGCGATGATACTGTCAGTGAAAGTGAAGTTTTTTGCATTTTTCACACACAAACAGCTCTTTCACTGAGGATATTATTGCTGTGATATATTTTACTGTTCTGATACACTAATATTTGTGTTCAGCGAAGTCTCCTGAGTATAACAGTACCCCACATGTAGAGGTTTTATAGTGTTTGTGAAAGTTACAGGGTCAAATATAAGGCTTGATTTTACTTTTTTTTTTTTTATTGAAATTTGTCAGATTGGTTAGGTTGCCTTTGAGAGCGTATGGTAGCCAAGGAATGAGAATTAGCCCCATGATGGCATACCATTTGCAAAAGAAGACAACCCATGGTATTGCAAATGGGGTATGTTCAGCCTTTTTTAGTAGCCACTTAGTCACAAACACCGGCCAAAGTTAGCGGTTCTTGCATTTTTAACACACAAACAAATATAAATGCTAACTTTGGCCAGTGTTTGTGACTAAGTGGCAACTAAAAAAAACTGGACATACCCAATTTTGAATACCCTGGGTTGTCTACTTTAAAAAAATATGTACATGTTAGGTGTGTTTCGGGGATTTATGACAGATAACGGTGTTACAAGGTCACTATTGATACATTTAAAATATATATATATATTGAAACAGCAATATCCTACTTGTACTTATAGCCCTATAACTTGCAAAAAAAAAAAAGCAATAAAGCATGTAAACACTGGGTGTTTTTAAACTCGGGACAAAATTTTGAATCTATTTAGCAGTTTTTTTCATTAGCTTTTGTAGATAAGCAAAAGATTTTTCAAGTAAAAGTCCAAAAACAAAACGTTTTTTTTTTCATTTTTCACCATATTTTATTATTTTTTTTAAATACAATATTGGACATAATACAAATAATGGTATGTAAAGAAAGCCCCTTTTGTCCTGAAAAAAACAATATATAACTTGTATGGGAACCGTAAATGAGAGAGCGGAAAATTACAGCTAAACACAAAC
This sequence comes from Pelobates fuscus, assembly GCF_036172605.1. Taxonomy (NCBI): domain Eukaryota; kingdom Metazoa; phylum Chordata; class Amphibia; order Anura; family Pelobatidae; genus Pelobates; species Pelobates fuscus. Next base: position 302,543,751 of record NC_086318.1, on the reverse strand, counting down.
ACCACAAAAGTGTTAAAACTGCTCTGGTCCTTAACGTACAAACATCGCAAAAACAGGCCGGTCCTTAAGGGGTTAAAAAAAAATTAAAATGAAAGGGAAACAGAGGGACAAAACTATTGTTAAAAAGCCTTAAAAGTCACAGTGCTGGTTAAAGTGTAGCATGAATCAATATTCCACACACGATTTTTGGAATGCATTATTAGTTAGTGCAATAAATATCCTGCAAATAAAGATCAGATGGATGAATTTCCCAAATTATGCCCAAATGTTACAAATAATATCATAAGCTTGAACAGCACAATAGCCTCAAAGCTTTCATTTCTGTAGATCCACCTCTCGTTCTTTCTATCCAGCTTGGCTCATGTAGCCTCATTATTGATAACATTCCATGTTGATGCGTAACTACACAGCTGCTTTATGTGAGGTCAGACAATATTTGTTATGTCATAGCAGATTTGTGATGTCACCAACTGTAACATAGAGCTTGCTCTGCAAGTTCTCATTAAACACAAGATTGGAGCTGAAATGTTCATCACCCAATTTCACTAGTCCCAAAGCAAGCATTATAAACTTCACAAAACCTACTCTGTATCGCACAATCCTTTGCAGCATCTCACCTCCTATGGAAATAACACCTTTTAACATTCTGTGGTGGAATCTCGGTAAAAATAAATTTAGTAGGCCGAGATTACCACGTGGCATGTGTACGTGCATATGCTGACGTATCGATCAGTTGGTTGCACGAGGCAAGATACGATCAGTAGTGTACGGAGCATGTGCAAGAATACAGGATGTAGTATTCCCCCTCCTCCATTGTGCTGGACAAGCCATGCGGTCAAGCAGGAAGTTAATTCTTATTTGTGTTGATTGGTTAAGAGAATGTGCGGGTGGAGCTTAATATGGGAGGAGTTATATGCCTATATAAGGAGCCTGCACTATTGTCCGGGGCTCAGAACTTGCTGTATTTTGGTGACGTTAGTCCCTCTGAGTCCCGATCGGTGATCCAATAAAGAATCTCTTCCTTCCTGAAGAAACCTGTGTCCATCTCTCTGTGCTTGGCTTCCGTCAGTTTCTCCGGTATCATTTGGTGCATTGGCCGGGAAGCTCATCGTTCAACGGTAGCTGAGAGGCAGAGGCGTGAGACGGTCTATCTTTGCCCACGTTCTCTACGGCTGCACCCCTGAACTTCTGCGTGGACCTCCCTTCGTCTCGGCGCCACTGGTCTGTTGTCCAGGAGATCATCGGCCTCTACGTGAGAAGTGCTGGGGTGTCCCCGTCGATGAGTGTGAACTCAGGTTCAGGAACGAGGAGGTAAGACAACTGCTGTTTTAGACGGCAGGACCCACTAGGGGTATACCGATTGTGCGGTAGGCCCAAAGGGGTTTTGAATCTGTGTATCTGCCCCCTCTGTCGGAGGGAAGGAGCGAAGGCGCACCGCTCGATCGAACGCTCTTTAGTCAGACCGTTTGATTCTGTTAGTCAGGCGGGGCTCTGGTGTAAATAGCCCTAGCCGGACACCGGTGTCTTGTCTAGACTAGCGTTCTAGGGTGTACATTTTGTTCGCTAGGTCGGAGGGACCGGGAGACTAAGCGGCGTCTGTGTAAATTCGGTTCGCTAGTTCTCATCCTATCTGGGCTAAGTGGGAAGGCGTGTAAATTTGGAACCCACTAGACTTTTGATAGTGCGACTAAGAGGCGTCTGTGTAAATTCGGTCCTCTAGCTCGCTATATATGTGGTGATTGGGCAGTGTGGCTAACCAAAACGTATGTAGATTGTTTTTAGGTAGTCCATTCAAGGTACTGGCCAATAGTTTAGTTGGGAATTGTAAATGTGTTAACGATTGTTTAGTAAAGTGTATATCTTGTTAGATAGCGCGAGCTCAGCCGTCTAGCGAGAGTGTTAATAGTGTGTTGCTGTATTATAGTGCACGGTACCATAACCCTGTATATTTACTGACACTGTATATAAGTACTAATCATTGTCGTCCATTGCATGTTTAACACCATAACCACTAATAATTGTATTGTGACCTTAACTTGTGCTTTGACCTATGCTAACCGTACTGTAACCGCTATTTGTAAAAGACGATGTTACTGGGGTGTGTTATAGACGGGTAATTCGTATATAGAGAATTATAGCGTGGGTGACTGTATAGTTACGCCAAAGGGCATAATATTGATTATATAGTGACTGGTGTAGCAGCTGTGTGTACGGGAATTCCCTGAGTGTTTATTGTTATTGTGTACGTTTCACTTGGTAACCGTACCACGTGGTGCTGTTGCCAGAGGAAACGGGTGTGACTGTTGAATAAGTACGCGTGTATAGTATTCGTTGTCGACGACGTTCCATTGTTAAGTATGGGTGCGTCGCAGTCAACGATTCCGGATCCCTTAGGTTGTATGGTGAAGAATTTTAAAAAGGGATTTAAAACTTGTGATTTTGGGGTTAAAATGTCTCCTGTACGTTTGGTCACTTTGTGTACTAGGGAGTGGCCTACTTTGGTTGCGGCATGGCCGCCACGTGGCAGTTTGGATCCAACTCTGGTACAGCGCTTACACGTGGCTGTATCAGGTAGGCCTGAACTTTACGGCCAGTTTCCTTATGTTGATTGTTGGAGACAGGCCGTAAATGACTCGCCAAAATGGCTCCGGACATGCCACGAGGAGCAATGTCGCCTCATGGTAGCTAGGACTTGTTCGTCCACTAGGACTGGTGTTAGGCCCATTTTGGACACGCCCCCTGAGTCCGAGATCCCTTTGCCGCCCCCTTACTTTCCGTTAAGAAGAAGTGACGCAAACGCAGGAAGTCCTGCAGCCCTCCCCTCATTACCCCCATCCACTTACGCTTCCTCCTCCAGTACAGGATCCACCCCCCCTCGTACTAAATCTCCCCTTCCGGAATCAGAACCAACCCCCATTAAAAACGAATATCCTGATTTGGCGCCACTTCAGACTTCCGGTCAAGCTTCATCTAGCTCGGCTCGAAGTGTTTTATTTACCACCTTTTCCCAAAGCCAACCTCCCACATCCCCATACCCTATCTCTCCCCGACCGGAACCCATGACTGACGCCTCTCTACGTAGCCCCATCCAAACCCGACAGTTGACTGGTGCCCAACAATTAAAGCACTATCAGATGCCTCTTCGTCTGAATCCCGGGTCAGCCTATATCGATGCCGCAGGTCAAATGGCACACGCTGACCCTGTCTTCGTATATGTCCCATTTACTACAACCGATCTTTTAAACTGGAAGACCCACAATTCCTCGTATACCGAGAAACCACAAGCTATGACTGATCTGTTCACCTCCATAGTACAGACACATAACCCGACATGGGCTGATTGCCAGCAGTTATTAATGACTTTATTTAACAATGAGGAAAGGACAAGAATAAATCAAGCAGCCATTAAAGCATTAGAGGATAAAGCCCGTACTTTAAACCAAGCTAATCCATCAGCATGGGCCGCAACACATTATCCCAACACCGATCCCGATTGGAACGTAAATGGTGCTGATATGGTTCAACTCAGAGCCTATAGAGACGCTATAATTGCTGGCATGAAAGCCGGAGGAAAGAAAGCCATTAACATGTCGAAGACAGTTGAGGTGATTCAGAAAAGCGATGAAGCGCCCAGTGTCTTTTATGACCGATTATTGGAGGCATACCGCTTGTATACCCCCTTTAATCCGGAAGACGCAGATAATTCCCGAATGGTGAACTCCGCCTTTGTCAGCCAAGCTTACGGAGATATTAAGCGCAAGCTACAAAAGTTAGAAGGGTTTGCAGGTATGTCAATTACCCAACTAATGGAGGTAGCGAATAAGGTGTATATGAATAGGGATACAGAAAGTAAGAAAGAGGAAGAGCGCAAGATGCGTAAAAAGGCTGATATGCTAGCGGTAGCGATCGCAGGCGTAGATAGACGGGGCCCGGATAGAGGCGATAGTAGATGGAATGAGGAACCTCTAAGTAGAAATCAGTGCGCTTACTGTAAGGAAGAAGGGCATTGGAGAAATGAGTGTCCGCGAAGAGAACAGTCTGAGAGAGACAGACCTAGGTCAGGTTACGGAAACTTTAGAGGCAGAGCGAGAGGTAGAGGAGGCCCCGGAGGGAGTAATGGTTATAGAGGGAGTAATGGGAACAGAGGAAGTGTTAGGGAAGACAGGTATATTCCAGCAGCGCAAAGGTCCCGCGATAGAGAAGGTAGGGACTTCGTAGGATTGGCTGACACGGTCATGGAGGACTATTGATACCGACCGGGCTCCATCCCCCTTGGTCGAGCGGAGCCTATGGTCGATGTATCAATAGGGGGGAAAAGGAGTGCGTTCATGATCGACACTGGTGCTGAACATTCAGTGGTGACTAATCTAGTTGCTCCTCCATCTGGAAGGACTATTACTGTGATAGGAGCAACTGGAAGAAGTGCTGAAAAACCGGTTCTTAAAAGTCGACTCTGTACATTGGGAGGCCACGTAATAAAACATCAATTCCTTTATATGCCTGAATGTCCAGTCCAATTGCTGGGACGTGATATGCTATCAAAATTACAAGCGCAGATTACGTTCCTACCAAATGGAACAACATCTTTAAAGTTTAATGGACCTTCAGGTATTATGACATTATCTGTACCAAAGGAAGAAGAGTGGCGACTTTATACAGCGTTGACTAGCCAAAACCCTAGGAGTGATGAGACATTGTTTAACATACCAGGAGTTTGGGCAGAGAACAACCCACCAGGACTGGCCCGCAATATTCCACCTATAAAAATTGAACTGAAACTTGGGGTTTATCCAGTGAGCCTAAGACAATACCACATCCCGCAGAAGGCTAAGAAGAACATTCAATCCTATCTGGATAAGTTCATACGGTATGGTATCCTAAAATTCTGTACTTCCCCCTGGAACACCCCATTGCTGCCTGTTCAAAAGCCCGGTACAGATGAGTATCGACCTGTGCAGGACTTGAGAGCAGTCAATGATGCGGTTGTTAGTATACATCCAGTTGTACCCAATCCATATAACCTGCTTGCTTTAATTCCGGGCGGGGCTACTTACTTCACAGTCTTAGATCTCAAAGATGCCTTCTTTTGCCTCCGAATTGCCGCAGAAAGTCAATGTATTTTCGCTTTCCAATGGGAAAACGCTGTAACGGGCTCAAAACGCCAGATGACTTGGACAAGACTGCCCCAAGGGTTTAAAAATTCACCTACCCTATTTGGTTCAGCCCTAAGTCAAGATTTACTGGATTTCGAGTCCATCCCAGGAGAGTGTGTCTTGTTACAATATGTAGATGACTTGTTGATAGCAGCAGTTACAAAAGAAATCTGTCAGCAAGCAACGCACGATCTACTGCACATTCTCTGGAAGGCAGGATACAAGGTGTCTAGAAAGAAGGCTCAGTTGTGTTTGCCAACTGTCAAGTATCTGGGATTCCATATCTCTGAAGGTCAAAGAATTATGGGGCCAGAGAGAAAAGAAGCTGTCTGCCAAATACCAATACCCAAGAATAGAAGACAAGTGCGAGAATTCTTGGGGGCAGCAGGCTTCTGTAGGATATGGATTCCCAGCTATGCGATACTAGCAAAACCCCTGTACGCAGCTATCAAAGGTACAGAGCACGACCCCTTCTTATGGACCCAAGAACAGCAAACGGCATTTGAAGATGTGAAGAAGGCTTTGATGAGTGCCCCAGCATTAGGTCTACCTAATCACACACGACCATTCTACTTATATGTACACGAGCAAAGAAGAATGGCTGTGGGAGTATTGACACAGTACTTGGGATCATGGCAAAGACCTGTTGCCTACATGTCTAAGCAATTGGATGCAGTGGCCAGCGGACTTCCACCTTGTCTAAGAGCAGTAGCTGCAGCCGCCCTGCTAGTAGCTGAAGCCGATAAACTCACTCTGGGTCAAGAACTTTATGTACGAGTCCCACATGCAGTACAGACGTTGTTGGATTACAAAGGAAATCATTGGTTTAGTAACAGCCGTATGACCAAGTATCAAGCAATGTTGTGTGAAAACCCAAGAGTGCATTTAGAGACTGTAAACACCTTAAATCCAGCTACCCTTTTGCCACAACCTACTGAAAGTCAACATGATTGTTTGGAAGTAATGGATGAAGTATTCTCAAGTAGACCAGATCTTTGTGATTTTCCCATCCAGAACCCCGATGTTCAATATTATACTGACGGCAGTAGTTATGTGAAAGAAGGGATCCGCTATGCAGGATATGCAGTAACAACAATAGACAAGGTGATAGAAGCTCGGCCACTGGCGAAAGGAACATCAGCACAAAAGGCAGAATTAATAGCACTAACACGAGCGTTACAATTGGCTGAAGGTTTAAGAGTGAATATCTATACGGACTCTAAGTATGCGTTTTTAACCACTCATGCCCACGGAGCTTTGTATAAAGAAAGAGGACTACTGAATTCAGAAGGCAAAGAAATCAAATACGCAGCTGAAATCCTACAACTATTGGAAGCAGTGTGGGAGCCGAAAGAAGTCGGTATCATACATTGTTGAGCGCATCTGAGAGGAGATGGTGATGTAACCAAGGGAAATCGGATGGCAGATAGTGCAGCTAAGCGTGCTGCTGAATCAGGAAGACAGGAGTATGTGGGGCATATAGCTGCTCTTATACCAACTCCACTGTCCCAATGGACTCCAGTTTATACAGCTCAAGAAGAGGAGTGGTTAAAAACTGAACCGGGAAAGTATTTGGAGAACAAGTGGTATCAGCTAGAAGATGGAAGAATAGTCATACCAGCATCACTAGCGGTAGAAATTGTCCAAAATTATCACAACGGGACACATTCTGGGAGAGACAGTACTGAAGAATCTCTCAGAAAACATTTCTACATACCAAGATTGTCCAACTTGACTCAGGCCATTGTACGAAGATGTGTAACGTGTGCTAAAAATAATGCAAGACAAGGACCAGTAAAGCCACCAGGAGTCCAGTTTATGGGGGGACTCCCCATGTCCGATCTACAAATAGACTTTACAGTGATGCCTAAATCGGGTGGACATCGTTACCTGCTGGTAATTGTGTGCACCTATTCAGGCTGGGTAGAAGCATGTCCTACTCGTACAGAGAAAGCAGGAGAAGTTGTAAGATTCCTGCTACGAGAAATAATACCCCGATATGGACTACCCTGTTCTATAGGATCGGACAATGGTCCAGCTTTTGTTCATCAGTGCCTACAACAACTGACTCATATGCTTGGTATAAAGTGGAGGCTTCATACTGCATATAGACCCCAGAGTTCTGGTAAGGTAGAGAGAATGAATAGAACTATAAAGAACCAGTTGGCTAAAATGTGTCAGGAAACCCAACTTAAGTGGAACGTTCTCTTACCCATAGCTTTATTGCGAATCCGCAGTACCCCTACCAGAAGGATGGGCCTCTCTCCTTTTGAAATTATGTATGGGCGACCACCTCCCATACTTGGTAACTTAAGGGGGGATTTGAGTCAGTTGGGAGAAGGAATTACCCGGCAGCAGGTTGTAGAGTTGGGTAAGACTATGGAGGAGGTATAGAAATGGGTACAAGATAGATTACCTGTGAATATTTATCCCCCTGTTCACAGTTATCATCCAGGAGATCAAGTGTGGATTAAAGAGTGGAATAATGTACCGTTAGGGCCCAAGTGGAGAGGTCCTTATGTTGTTCTTTTGTCTACCCCTACAGCGATAAAAGTAGCCGAAGTGACTCCGTGGATACATCACTCCAGGGTTAAGCCAGCAGCAGTCGATTCTTGGCAAGTTACAGCAGATCCAGAGAATCCCTGCAAGATCCGGTTAAAACGCACTACTCAGTCGGAGTAACGAGGAATCGTGTGGATTACAAATTTTATTGTTACAGGTGTGAGTGAGAAGGCCATAATAAAGCCTGTCCTCTTACCAACACATAGTGTATAAGCCAGGAAAGTCTCGAAGGGACACCTGTGAAGACGAGCAGAACTCCATTCCCTGCAGCCCTCACATCCTGGAAGCTGAGGCTCCATCGCACGGACGAAGACTGAGGATGACGGCGAAAGATGTGCTTTTGATAGTGTTTATTTATATGTGTTTTTATATTCAGGAAGGTAGAGGTACCGACACTCCTAGCTGTGAGGTATGCATTAAGACTACGAGAACAGGTAACCATATTTCCCAAACCCTAATTTGGCATTCACAATACGAGTGTAAAGGAGATGTATCGAGATGTAGATACTTAAATATAGACTATAGTGTGTGCCATTTAGGAGTAGGAGAACCTAAGTGCTTCAGTCCGGAGTATCAACCTCGTACAATTTGGTTGACTCTCAGGAATGGAGATCCTCAGGGGACCCTAATTAATAAGACGGTGTTAGAATCCGTACATTCTTCGGGTGTTCTGCTATTTGATGCGTGTAAAGCGATATCGAGTGGTAGAAAGCCGTGGAATGTATGTGGGGATCTTACATGGGAGAGGACGTATGGGTCTAATGATAAATATATTTGTCCCAGTAGTAAAAATAAATATGTAAGTCCTAGATGCCCAAATAAAGACTATAACTTTTGTCCATATTGGTCTTGTGTGGGGTGGGCGACTTGGGGACAGACAGTAGATAAAGACATGATAGTGACTAAGTTGCCGACTAGCCCATATTGTAAGTCTATGGAATGTAATCCCATCCATATACTTATAAATAACCCCGATAAGTTCTTAGACAAATATGGCAATTTATTTGGGTTTCAAATATACGGGACGGGTTTAGATCCTGGGACATTATTGTTTATAGGGATAGAGACTGATACGGTATCCTCCCAAACTCATCAAGTATACCATTCCTTTTATGAAGAGATGAGTATAGATAATAAGATCCCCCATAATGCTAAAAACCTGTTCATCGATTTAGCCGAAAGTATTGCCGGTAGTCTTAATGTTACCAACTGCTATGTGTGTGGAGGTACTAACATGGGAGACCAATGGCCTTGGGAAGCAAAGGAGGTAATGTCCGGTTCTGAGGCAGTTGACCAACTAATATCTACACAAGCCGATTATCATATGAGTGTTAGAGGTAAATCTGAGTGGAGATTAAAGACCTCCATCATAGGTTATGTTTGCATAGCAAGGAAAGGAATAATGTATAACACTTCTGTAGGAGAATTAACTTGTCTAGGGCAAAAAGCTTATGATGATGATACAAAGAATACAACCTGGTGGTCGGCTTCAAATGTCTCAGAACCATCTAACCCGTTTGCTAGATACGCCAATTTAAAGGATGTGTGGTTTGATTTATCCATCACATCTACCTGGAGAGCCCCAGCGAATTTGTACTGGATCTGTGGTAAGAAAGCCTATTCGGAGTTGCCACAGGACTGGGAAGGGGCATGTGTGTTGGGTATGCTCAAACCATCCTTCTTCTTGTTACCAATTGAAACAGGTGAGACTTTAGGTGTTAAAGTGTATGATGTGAATCATAGGAAGAAAAGGGGACCCATAGAGATAGGCACCTGGGAAGATAATGAATGGCCTCCCCAGCGTATTATAGATTATAATGGGCCAGCCACGTGGGCTGAGGATGGTACCTTTGGTTACAGAACCCCTATTTATATGCTCAACCGTATTATAAGATTACAGGCGGTGGTTGAGATTATCACTAATGAAACATCACAAGCGCTCAATCTTCTAGCGAAACATAATACCAGGATGAGGACAGCAGTCTACCAAAATAGATTAGCCTTGGATTACCTTTTGGCAGTAGAGGGAGGTGTATGTGGGAAGTTTAACCTAAGCAATTGCTGTCTTCAAATAGACGACGAAGGGCAAGCAATAGCTGAGCTTACTAGCCATATGGTTAAACTAGCGCATGTGCCTACTCAGGTATGGAAAGGGTATAATCCAAGTAGTTGGTTTGGTAGCTGGTATGAGTGGTTTGGAGGGCTTAAGGCAGTGGTAGGTGGAGTCCTACTGATTTTAATGTTGTGTCTACTCCTGCCGTGTCTTATACCCCTAGTAGTTAGGTCTGTGCAAAGCCTGATAGGAAGTATAGCAGAGAGGAAGGCTGCTGCACAGATAATGGCGATTTACAAGTATAAGGCTTTAGATCAGGGAGAACCAATGCAGGAAGATGAGTGTTGAAGATTCACATCATAAGATAAGTCTGGTCTGGTTCAAGGTAACTTGCGGTGTATGCAAACCAAGGTTAAGTGATGCCTCAAGTAATTGTAAAATATCAAGAGGCATCAAAGGGGGGAATGTGGTGGAATCTCGGTAAAAATAAATTTAGTAGGCCGAGATTACCACGTGGCATGTGTACGTGCATATGCTGACGTATCGATCAGTTGGTTGCACGAGGCAAGATACGATCAGTAGTGTACGGAGCATGTGCAAGAATACAGGATGTAGTATTCCCCCTCCTCCATTGTGCTGGACAAGCCATGCGGTCAAGCAGGAAGTTAATTCTTATTTGTGTTGATTGGTTAAGAGAATGTGCGGGTGGAGCTTAATATGGGAGGAGTTATATGCCTATATAAGGAGCCTGCACTATTGTCCGGGGCTCAGAACTTGCTGTATTTTGGTGACGTTAGTCCCTCTGAGTCCCGATCGGTGATCCAATAAAGAATCTCTTCCTTCCTGAAGAAACCTGTGTCCATCTCTCTGTGCTTGGCTTCCGTCAGTTTCTCCGGTATCAATTCATCTGAGATTTTTTTCCATATCACTAAGAATATCATCCTCTGTGATATTGCCTTTATAAACACATCTTTTCAGATTTTTATATAAACACATCTTACTGTGTATGCATATATTATTAATAATTATATATTATTCATTTACATTGCACCACAAGCGTACGTTACTATATCCCTAATCAGGCAGTGCATTTACATAAATATAAAGTGGATATTAATCTATGCACTAGTGTTTATGAACTGTTGAAATTGAATGCAGAATAAGTAAAAAAATATATATATATATTTAAGTTAAAACAACATATGTAATTATTACTATTAGTAACTTATTATTAGTTGTAATGTCAAGAAAGGAATAGTTTATGCAATTTTATTTAAACGAACACTTTAGCATTAGAAATACAAATGTGTATTCCTAATGCTGTAGTGACCTGGTGGCCATTTGGGTGACAATTCATTCAATGTCTTTTGCGCATCATTTAATCCATACCCTCTGATGACGCAATTGTGTCACTAGCCAATGAGCTGCCATTGTTACCTATATACAGCTCCTAGTAATTATCGTTCTGTTTTGGTTTCCTTTTTTTTCTGAGAGTGCCCTGCTATTATTTAGCTTCATTTGGTTTTGATCAGGATTGTACTTGACTCTCCTGACTTTTGTATCATTGAATTTAGCTTGTTTACTCGTATTCAGGGACAGATTTACGCCTACATGTGCATGTCCACTAGGGGGTGCCTGTTTTCAGCATTTCTAATGTGTCTTTTTGGAGCTTAGGTAGGCTCATGGGGAAATACCTACTAGGAACCTTGGTCAGTGTCCCTGTAGTTCAGTCAGCCTCCTATGCTTAAAAGCAGAGCTGCAAGAACAGTTATAGAGGGAGTAAAACACACTGCTTTCCCAGTTCCTCCACTATCTGAGTGTGGGACTAGACAGGAAGGGATCAGTACAGAGTGACTATGACTATGATATACACTGTATATCATAGGACAGCACTGAACAATGCACACTGTATGTCATAATAGGACAGTACTGAGCGATACACACTGTATGTCATAGGACAGCACTGAGTGATGCACACTGTCTATCAAAGGACAGCACTGAGTGATGCACACTGTTTATCATAGGACAGCACTGAGTGATGCACACTGTCTATCATAGGACAGCACTGAATGATGCACGATGTATGTCATAGGACAGCACTGAATGATGCACGATGTATGTCATAGGACAGTCGTGAGCGGTGCACACTGTATGTCATAGGACAGTACTGAGCGATGCACACTGTGTCATAGGACAGCACTGAGTGATGCACATTGTATATCATAGGACAGCACTGGGTGATACACAATGTATGTCATAGGACAGCACTGAGTGATGCACATTGTATATCATAGGACAGCACTGGGTGATACACAATGTATGTCATAGGACAGCACTGAGTGATGCACAATGTATGTCATAGGACAGTACTGAGAGATGCACACTGTATGTCATAGGACAGTACTGAGTGATACACACTGTATGTCATAGGACAGTACTGAGTGATACACACTGTATGTCATAGGACAGTACTGAGTGATGCACACTATATGCCATAGGGCAGCACTGAGTGATACAAACTATATGCCATAGGACAGCACTGAGTGACACACACTGTATGTCATAGGACAGCACAGCACTGAGTGACACACACTGTATGTCATAGGACAGCACTGAGTGATGCACACTGTATGCCATAGGACAGTACTGAACGATACACACTGTATATCATAGGACAGCACTGAGAGGTGCACGCTGTATGTCATAGGACAGCACTGAGTTATGCACATTGTATATCATAGGACAGCACTTGGTGATACACACTGTCTATCATAGGACAGCACTGAATGATGCACTATATATGTCATAGGACAGCACTGAATGATGCATCATATATGTCATAGGACAGCACTGAATGATGCACGATGTATGTCATAGGACAGTCGTGAGCGGTGCACACTGTATGTCATAATAGGACAGTACTGAGAGATGCACACTGTATATCTTAGGACAGCACTGGGTGATACACACTGTATGTCATAGGACAGCACTGAGTGATGCACAATGTATGCCATAGACAGTACTGAGAGATGCGCACTGTATGTCATAGGACAGTACTGAGTGATGCACACTGCATGTCACAGGACAGTACTGAGTGATGCACACTGTATGTCATAGGACAGCACAGCACTGAGTGACGCACACTGTATGTCATAGAACAGCACTGAGTGATGCACACCGTTGTGGACATAAATATTAACCTAATTTGTGTTAGTAAAATGCCTATTTACTTAACATAACTACAATCAGCATTATTCAACTTTATATGTGATTTACCTAAGATTTACCTAAAATGGCCGCTAGGGCTAGGGAGTTTCCCTTTCACATTGACTAACACCCTTACTAACATGTTGGCGCTGGAATCTGGGGGAGACCTGCAAGATACCAGTGACATCACACCCGGTAGGAAGAGCAATAAATGAACCACTTAACACCTAACCAATATTGCTGTATTATTTCATGTTATCTCTGACAAAGCACATGATGTAATTTTGCTTTATAAGGGGCATGCCGTCCCCATCTGAATAAACATTCCTCAAGTTTTTCATTAACCTGAAACCTGTGTCTGGTGTGAAAAACTTGAGGAGCGTGAACGCCTTATTTCTTTAATTTGGCCGGGGGCAGATACACAAGATAATCAATTGATTGAATTGATATCCACATCACACACTGTATATCATAGGACAGTACTGAGTGATACACACTGTATGTCATAGGACAGCACTGAGCGATGCACACTGTATGCCATAGGACAGTACTGAGCGATACACACTGTATATCATAGGACAGCAATGAGAGGTGCACGCTGTATGTCATAGGACAGCACTGAGTTATGCACACTGTATGTCATAGGACAGCACTGAGTTATGCACACTGTATATCATAGGACAGTACTGAGTGATGCACGCTGTATGTCATAGGACAGTACTGAGTGATGCACACTGTATGTCATAGGACAGCACTGAGTGATGCACACTGTATGTCATAGGAAAGCACTGAGTGATGCACACTGTATATCATAGGAGAGCACTGAGCGATACAAACTGTATGCCATAGGACAGCACTGAGCGATGCACACTGTATGTCATAGGACAGCACTGAGAGGTGCATGCTGTATGTCATAGGACAGTACTGAGTGATGCACGCTGTATGTCATAGGACAGTACTGAGTGATGCACGCTGTATGTCATAGAACAGTACTGGGTGATGCACACTGTATGTCATAGAACAGTACTGGGTGATGCACACTGTATGTCATAGGACAGTAATGAGAGATGCACACTGCATGTCATAGGACAGTACTGAGAAATGCACACTGTATGTCATAGGACAGAACTGGGTGATGCACACTGTATGTCATAGGACAGCACTGAGAGATGCACACTGTATGTCATAGGACAGCACTGAGTGATCCACACTGTATTAGAGATGCACCGAAATGAAAAATCTGGGCCGAAACCGAAAATTTAGGCCGCCCTTGGCCGAAAACCGAAAGTGACTTTTTTCCCCACAAATGATTTTTAAAAAAAGTAATGAATTTAATGAATTTCATTAATCTAATATGAAAAACTTCCCTTCTCTTTTAGTGCCCCCCCCCCTTAATGTTCCTCTCTCCCCCCTCTAGTGTTCCTCTCCCCTCCCTCTTTTTTAGTGTTCTTTCCTCCCCCTCCCCTGTCCCATAGTGTTCTTCCACATTTCCCCCCCCCATCCCCCCATCACAAGTGCAGTATTCTTGACTTTTTAGGTTATCATTACTATCTTTCATTGTGATATATAATCATCTTAATTGTTAATGCAAGCATGTCTGTTAAACTATGCACTACAAAAAAATTATAAACAAAAAAAAAGTTTATTTGACCCGTTTTCGGACGAAATTTCGGTGCATCCCTATACTGTATGTCATAGGCAGGGCCGGTGCTAGGATTTTTAGTTACACAGGCGAAGATGCATTTTGGTGCCCCCAACCCTCATTAAAAAAAAAAAAAATGCATCTTCACCTGTGTGTCTTTCCTCCCAAGCCACAGGCACACAGGCATAATTTTTCAGTCACACAGTCAAAGTCATACAGGTACACTGTCATACAAAGACAGAAATAATCATACAGAGACATACAGACACATACAAGCAGAGATATACATGCATACAGAGACATGCAGGCATATAAAGACATGCATGCATACAGAGGCATACCGTCATACAGACACGTACATACAGACAGGCATACAGAAACATACATACAAAGACATTCAGGCACATACATACAGACATACAGGCATAAAGAAACATACATACAGAGACATACAGGCATGCAGACACATACATACATACAGAGGCATACCGTCATACAGACACATATAGAGGCATACCGTCATACAGACACATACATACAAAGACATACAGGCATATAGAGACACACACATACGTACATACAGAGACATAAAGGCATACAGTTACATACATGCATACAGAGACATATATACAGACATTCAGAGACAAACATACATCCAGTTACATACATGCATACAGAGACATACAGAGACATACAAAAAAATACGTACAAGACATACAGACACATACATGCATACAGAGGCATACCGTCATACAGATACATACATACAGACAGGCTTACAGAAAAATACATACTCACACACACAAACTCACAGACACATACTCGAACACACACACACACACACACACACACACTGACAGACACACATACACACACACACTGACAGACACACACACACACACTCACTGACAGACACACACACACACACTGACAGACACACACACACACACTCACTGACAGACACACACACTGACAGACACACACACACACACACACACTGACAGACACACACACACACACACACACACACTGACAGACACACACACTCACTGACAGACACACACACACTCACACACACACATACTCGAACACACACACACTGACAGACACACACACTCACATGCACACACACAGACACACAGTAATTAATTATGTAAATTTAATGTAAATTTCATACCCAGCCTCCCTACCTGGAGTGCTGGCGTGGGTCTCTCATTGGTGGTCCAGTGGGGCTGCTGGGAGGCGTGCGGCTGCAGTTGATTAGGAGGAGGCGGCGAGGGAGCTCTCTGATCTCTCTGACCGGCTCCCTCGCAGGCTGTTTTCTGATGCCGCGGGAGCCGGAATATGATGTCATATTCCGGCTCCCGCGGCATCAGCAAAAGGCGCGCCAGGGAGCCGGTCAGAGAGATCAGAGAGCTCCCTCGCCGCCTCCTCCTAATCAACTGCAGCCGCACGCCTCCCAGCAGCTCCGGGGATCCAGGAGGTGACCAGGCAGGAGGGAGCACTTCCCTCCTGCCGGTCACTGGAATTTTGCGCCCCCAGAGCCGGTGCGCCCTAAGGCGGCCGCCTGTGCCGCCTTATGGACGCGCCGGCCCTGGTCATAGGACAGTACTGAGTGATGCACACTGTATATTATAGGACAGTACTGGGTGATGCACACTTCATAGGACAGTACTGGGTGATGCACACTGTATGTCATAGGACAGTACTGAGTGATGCACACTATATGCCATAGGAAAGCACTGAGTGATACAAACTATATGCCATATGACAGCACTGAGTGATGCACACTGTATGTCATAGGACAGCACAGCACTGAGTGACACACACTGTATGCCATAGGACAGTACTGAGTGATGCACACTGTATGCCATAGGACAGTACTGAACGACGCACACTGTATATCATAGGACAGCACTGAGAGGTGCACGCTGTATGTCAAAGGACAGCACTGAGTGATGCACACTGTATGCCATAGGACAGTACTGAACGACGCACACTGTATATCATAGGACAGCACTGAGAGGTGCACGCTGTATGTCATAGGACAGCACTGAGTTATACACATTGTATATCATAGGACAGCACTTGGTGATACACACTGTCTATCATAGGACAGCACTGAGTGATGCACACTGTATATCACAGGACAGCACTGAGTGATACAAACTGTATGCCATAGGACAGCACTGAGCGATGCACACTGTATGTCATAGGACAGCACTGAGAGGTACACGCTGTATGTCATAGGACAGTCTGAGTGATGCAAGCTGTATGTCATAGAACAGTACTGGGTGATGCACGCTGTATGTCATAGGACAGCACTGAGTTATGCACACTGCATGTCATAGGACAGTACTGAGAGATGCACACTGTATGTCATAGGACAGTACTGGGTGATGCACACTGTATGTCATAGGACAGCACTGAGTGATCCACACTGTATTAGGGATGCACCAAAATGAAAATTCTGGGCCAAAACCGAAAATTTAGGATGCCCTTGGCCGAAAACCAACTTTCTCCCCTATAATTTTATTAATATTAGAATTATAATGAATTTAATTAATCTAATATGAAAAACTTCCCTTCTCTTTTAGTGGTCCCCCCTTAATGTTCCTCTCTCCCCCTCTAGTGTTCCTCTCCCCTCCCTTTTTTTAGTGCTCTTTCCTCCCCCTCCCCTGTCCCATAGTGTTCTCCCCCCCCCCCACTCCCCTGTCCCATAGTGTTCTCCCCCCCTCCCCTGTCCCATAGTGTTCTTCCTCATCCACCCCCCCCTCCCCCACCCCCCGTTCTTGACTTTTTAGGTTATCATTACTATCTTTCATTGTGATATATAATCATCTTAATTGTTAATGCAAGCATGTCTGTTAAACTATGCACTACAAAAAAATTATAAAAAAATTAAAATGTTTATTTGACCCGTTTTCGGACGAAATTTCGGTGCATCCCTATACTGTATGTCATAGGACAGTACTGAGTGATGCACACTGTATACTATAGGACAGTACTGGGTGGTGCACACTGTATGTCATAGGACAGTACTGAGAGATGCACACTGTATGTCATAGGACAGTACTGGGTGATGCACATTGTAAATCCTAGAACAGCAATCTGTACATTGTACAACAGCTCATGCAGCTCCATTAACAATAATAAGAGGGTAAGTATTTAGCAAAAACCCTCCAAACTCCACACGCCTGTAGTCCAAACACCCCTTTTCCCTAACCCTAAATTTAACCCCTCCCAAAAGCTAAACAAACCATTTCATTAAAAGGGATTTATTAGTGTTGTATTAATTACACGCTAGTCCCTTTGCCCCCCCACTCCCCCTCAAGTTTCCCTCCTCTCCCTTCATCGGCGCTGCAAGGGTTAAAACACTTGTAACTTACCCACTTACATGATTCCAGCACAGATCTCCATCGGCGCTGGGCTGACATTCCGCCGATGTCACCCGATGGGTGGGGGCTAATTTGCAAGCTCGGCAAGCACCGCAAGCGCATTAGGCCCTCCCTATAGGAAAGCATTGGTTCCATGCTTTCCTATGGGGATGTTACTGTATATCCTCATGCAGAGAGTGAGGACATCCAACGATGGCGACCAAAAGTAGCCTAGCCACCTAGATTGTCTCTAGTGGCTGTCTGATTGACATTGTATGCAGACCCCTTCAATGAGCTGAAGTGGTCTGGGTGCCTATAGTGTCCCTTTAAGCACTCCAAGTCTAACCCAATACAACCCCACCAAAAAACCCTTTACCTTAAACCTAGATTTCACTTCTCCTAAAGGACAACTGTTACTATAACACTATTTAAGTGTTCTTGCATAGCAAGACCACTTAATGTTATCTCACATATATATTATTATTCTTATTATAGCCAAATTTACCACCCAAACTCCTCCCACAGTTTTTACACTACATAGACAAAAATATACCAAAACGATTGTTCCCGATTGGTGTGCTATTACTTTGTGGAATGTTTCGCCGAATGGTTCACGGAATATCGTCGTTTTCGAGGCAAAATTGGTCCAATAGGAATGAATGTCAAAATGTTCAAAGCTAGAGTGGGAGCTGGCAAAAGCTGAAAAATCAGGACATGATTTCTAAAATGCCACCACTCCCTCATTTTCAAGCCCACCTACACAAATGTTATATCAAAATGTCCAGCTATCCCTGCTGCCACTAGAAATGTCCACGGCTAAGCCATAGTCCTGATTGTTTTCACAATATGACCAATTGTTTGCAACTCACGCCATCCATTGACATTCATTGAAACTCCACTCTGCAAAGCTCACATTTGAAGGGCAATTTCTAAACTGCGACTGTGCCTTCATTGTTAATATTTCAGAGACATACTATGCATCAAAATGTAGGTCTGGGTCTTGTGATTCTCACAATATAAAGCTCTTCGCTGTAGGATTTATAGTTTTTAAAATACGACCGTTTGAAGATGGCAACCGCCAAAATACTCTGACCTGTGCCAGACTGGAGCAGCAAGTGATGTCATAGAAAGGGCCTTTTGCACCTGCTAATGTTTTTATAACTGTATGTTTTAATGTAACTGTGAAGCTCTTTGGGCAACAACGTTGCAATTAAATGTGCTATATAAATAAACAATAACAGTTACCCCGCCCACTCCAGTTGTAGACTACTGGTGGAGGCAAGAACACTTCACACAATTTCCCCAGAAATTGTAGCTTTTCTAGTTTTTAATATAATTATATTTTCATCAAGTTTGGAAAGAATATAGATTATGTATTAAATAAAGTATAAGAAAAAAACTAATCCCTACCTTTGTATATGACGGACCCTTCAGCCATATACATACACCCTGTGTCAGACAGTGTTTGAAAACCGACAGTTAGTCTCTATGGTCTTCCCTGCCTCACTCCTATCACAGTGCAGTGACATCACCAGACCGACTAACTGTTTAATACAAACACAGTCTGACTCAAGGTGTACATATATGGCTGAAGGAGCCTGTCATATACTATAGTTAGGAACAAGCTTTTCTACATATTTTTTACATATAATTCATGTAACAAGAATCTATTTTCTTTCAAAACAAAATAAGGATCATTATATTAAAAGATAGTAAATTAACAGTTCTCCTTTAAAAACAAAACACCCCACGTACCCCAATATTAAATTTAATCCAACTCTAAGCCGAAGAATCCTAATACTACACTCCTTATACGACAAATGAATGCCTCACAAGCCTTTAATCTTGTTAACACTAGTTAGTAGGGATGCACCGAAATGAAAATTCTGGGCCGACACAGAAAATTCAGGATGCCCTTGGCTGAAAACCAAAACCGAAAATGACTTTTTTCCCCCCAAATGATTTGTAAAAGTTTTCTTTCCTATGCTTAGAGTGCTACTTACGTGATAGGGAAACCTTAAAGGAACACTATAGTCACCTAAATTACTTTAGCTAAATAAAGCAGTTTTAGTGTATAGATCATTCCTCTGCAATGTCACTGCTCAATTCACTGTCATTTAGGAGTTAAATCACTTTGTTTCTGTTTATGCAGCCCTAGCCACACCTCCCCTGGCTATGATTGACAGAGCCTGCATGAAAAAAAACTGGTTTCACTTTATAACAGATGTAATTTACCTTAAATAATTGTATCTCAATCTCTAAATTGAACTTTAATCACACACAGGAGGCTCTTGCAGGGTCTAGCAAACTATTAACATAGCAGGGGATAAGAAAATCTTAATTAAACAGAACTTGCAATAAAGAAAGCCTAAATAGGGCTCTCTTTACAGGAAGTGTTTTATGGAAGGCTGTGTAAGTCACATGTGACTAGGGTTCATAAACAAAGGGATTTAACTCCTAAATGGCAGAGGATTGAGCAGTGAGGCTGTATAGGGCATGTTCTATACACCAAAACTGCTTCATTAAGCTAAAGTTGTTCAGTGGACTATAGTGTCCCTTTAAGGAAAGTGACATGAATTGATCTTTTGATCTTTGGGATGAATCTTGTTGTCACTTGAAGCCTATATATGGGGATGTGTCAGAGCCTAACCGCCGGCATCCGCTACCCTAAGACTTCCGGGTAGACGGAGCGCGGCCACTCCCCCTCCTCTGACGCGGTCGTTCCCAGGATACATAGGGAGACCGCGCCAACGCCAAAGGGCTGGATTAATTTGAAAGCCTCCCGCGAACTCCAAACTCTAAAGAGCAATTGTATTTACCTCTACTGTGTACCCGACCCGGACTGTTTAACGTTGACCCCCCTTCTCCTCTCCTCGACCACGGACTTGCCTTTGGAATACTCTTTTGTCTGCATCTACCTTATCCAATCTGGGAACAACTTTCACAGAACCTGGACTACCACCCCTACAAAGCTAAGTAGTACTCATCGTCCTAACCAGGATTATAACTGCTTGCATTTCTGCTTACACTCTATTGCCTCTACCTCACTAATTATTCTGCTGCCTAATTACTAATTCTAATTTGGAAGCTCCTCTCTGCTATGGACTAAATATTGCTTTAAACTAAACTACTGCGAATCCTGCTGCTGTTTATCTTCTGCCAAAGAATTAAAGATACGGTACAAGTACTGAATAAACCTTTATTTCAATTGTTACCATTTAATTCACATTATCAGTTATCTGCAGTTGTGTTCCATATTGTTAATAAGTGAGCATAACAGGATGCATCACAACATATCCCATCTATAAAATTAACTTGTTGTGAAACCTTAGAACACGAAACTGATGCTCCAGCCATGTTGTCTCCAAGACTCTCCTTATAATACAACAGAATATAGACAAGTATTCCAACTTCTCTGGAAATTAATGTTGACATTGATTCTGTGATGGGTATTATAAGTAATACTCTTGTCTGGCAAGGCAGGGTGTGAAAATATAATCTAAGGACACGGCTATCACTTTACAGTTCTACTTTTAACACATTGACATATTAATATGATTATATATAAATGGCAGCACTTCTAGTCCTCTTTAAAGTACAGTTTATTTTTAATTACACAATTGCACAGTTTATACTGTATTTTAAAGGGACACAATAGTAACCAAAATAACTGTAACTTGAAGCTATTTTAGCATATAGATTATGCATCTTAAGTCTCACTGCTCAATTCTCAGCCATTTAGGAGTTACATCACTGTTTCTGTTTATGCAGCCCTAAGTCACACGTCCTCTGGCTGTGAACTACACAGTCTGCATGAAAAAAAAGTTCACTTTCCATCAGATGTAACTTACTTCAAAAGTTCTTATCTCCTGCTCTTTAATTTAACTTTAATTACATACAAGAGGCTTCTGCAGGGTCTATCAAACTTTTAATACTGAAGGAGAAAATAAATTCTAAATTAAACAGAATTTGCAATAAAGGAAGTTTAAACATTAGATGACTCTTTACAGGAAGTGTTTAGGAAGGCTGTGCAAGTCACATGCAGGGAAGTGTTACTAGGGCTGCAAATACAAAGGGATGTAACTCCTAAATGGCAGAGAATTGAGTAGTGAGACTGCAGGCACATGATCTATACAACAAAAGTGCTTCATTAAGCTAAAGTTGTTTTGGTGACTGTAGTGTCCCTTTAATGCAAAATATTACTCATATTAAATTTTTTATTTTAGAAACAGTTGTCAGATTATAGAATAAACAGAAATATAATAGGCATATGGAACCATTCACTACTAAACTGAACTTTCCAAAACTGAACTGGTATCACACCTGTGTTCTATGTCTGGTGTTCTCTCAGCCACCATCATTTTCTGTTGGCACATGCTGGTGCGTTTAATACCTAGAAATACTGAATACAATATCATGACAAATGTATGCATGACACTAAAAGGACACTGATGCTTAACTGGTGCTACTCTCTAATGATGGACCATGAAAGGGCAACGCAAACTGATGATAAGACCTTCAGTGTTTAGTTCTCACACAACATCACTTCATCAAATCATGGCGCTTACAAATAGTTATTTTGCTGCACATTCTACATCTCATTGATTATCTGTTTTCTGACTTTTGTCTAACTGCTGCTGAGCCTGTGCTACGAGCCCTGAACTATATTTATTTGTCTTGTTAATGTCACAATATAACCAGGCCTAACATGCAGAGCTTAGATCACACCTAGCAAAGATAGAAATGGAAACAGACTGAGTCTTAGTACCTGTCCTTAGAGTTTGCTGGGGTTACCGCTAATAGAAAAGTATCAAACATCTGAGTAACATGTTAGAGAATGGTCCATAACTAGCTGTGGCCGAGGACAACAGAAGGTTACACTAATGGGGAGACAAGCCAGGGTCCAGGTTGACAGATACTGGACCCAGGAGAATACTCATGGATAAGGTGAAGCCATAATAATACCAGAAATTAATGCAATATATAAGTGCAATCTCCAATCACCACAAGGAAAACCACGATAGGGCAAAGTATAGAATGCAAAAATGCAGGAAAGGCTTAAATTACATTTGGAACCTTATTGGTGCATATCATTACTGCAATGGCAAATGATGATGCGAGAGTGATGTTGCAGGAATGACGCAGGCAGGCGTGCATTGGAAATAAAGCAGGGTGTCTCGACATTGGAAAATGATGTGGCTTCAGAGCGACCAGCTTCCACAATTACACTAAATTGATAATTGTACGGAGGTAAATGGCTGTTGGCGTCAAAATGTATGCATTAATTGAGGTGCGGAATGGAAATAGAAGTTTACACTTTTAGGGCAGGGATTGTGATTTTCTGCTCTTGCTTCCTATAATTACTGGGGGATAATTATCAAGCAGAAGCAAACCATGTAACTTAAAGGAACACTATAGGGTCAGGAACACAAACATGTATTCAGGTGGCTTGCCCACCTTAACCACCTTAAAAAGTAATAAAAATTACCTTATTTGGGGGGCAGAGCCAAGCGCCAGACAGGAACAGACGCACTAGTACAGAGCTCCGGTCAAACGACTAATAAAAGACGCTAAACCGAGACCTCACGGCACCTTCGGAAGCACTAACTAGCCTCCTGGGCAACCCTCGAGGACAAGCTACAGTCGGATGCCTTTTTTATTCCTACAAACGGGTAAGAAGACCCGACGGAGAACCGGGGCCTACATCACCTACCAAACCACGAGGCTAGAGCCGGAGACTGCAGTGCTGGGAGCTTGTCAAGACACCCGACAGCCGAATAGTACTGTGGAACTGGACAAACACAACATTGGCCGCAGGTCCCAGAGACCAACACAGACCACCAGAAGAAACACAAAGGACATAGGCGACCTGCTGCAGCGACCGACTGGGTACCTCCATTGAAGGATGCTCCTAGCGCTTCCTGAGGATTCCAAGCCCTGCAGCATACACCATAACCACTGTAGACTCCTCCAGAGAGCAAAACAGGAACCAGCGCTTACAAGAGCTTAACAGTGATGTAGCAAGGGAATATGACAAGCATAGCAATCCCTGGTAGCAGATTCCCCCAATAAGAGATGGCACTCCAAATTGAGGGTAAAGTAGAACTCATGTTTAATGGCAGGTACTCTGCTTTTATGCAGTGCTCCCCTGCAAGGGAGACGCCCACAGGCAATTAGGCATTAACCAATCCGATATCGGTTACATCCCACATATTCCCTCCCCTCTGCTTGGGAGATAATTGAGTTTCTCACTGTATCTACTCAATTATCTCCAAGCTAAAACTTATACATTTTTATGCATTTTTATAACTCTATGATTTTGAACCACATAACTTGGGGACTCCACCACGGGTCTGGGGAGTGCTAGCCCTCCGGATCCCTGGGTTGCTGCGTGGGCAGAGACCAGCGGTACTCTGCCCTGGTGCCAGCGCTACCATGGGAGTAGCCTGGTTGGGGCTCAGCTGAGGAGAAGGGTTAGTAGGCTCCTCCCTCTGGACCTGGTGTTGCTGCTGGAGGGGAATACAGGCTGTCTCCCCTTTGGATAAACAGCCCTGCTGCAGGGGGACAGGACCGACCATCCCTACCCCCTGTGGTTTGGGCACAGAGACCACGGTCCCATCTGCACCGGTGTGAGGCTTATCTCCCCTTGGTGGGCTACACTGCCGCTGGGAAGAGGGGGTAACAAACTCCTCTCCCTTACACACATTCAGCCGCTGGGGAGAGGTGGTAACCGGCTCCTTTCCCTGACACTCTCTCCAGTTCTGGAGAGGGGGACCGACTGTCTCCCCTTCCTGTAATACACTCTGCCGTTGGGGAGAGAAACTGGTGGTCTCTCCTCCCTGTAATGTACACTGCCGCTGGGGAGGGGAGACGATGCTCTCCACTCCCTGCACTTCACACTGCCGCTGGGGATCTGGGCTGACCGCCCAGCATCCCTGTAGCTCACCCTGCCGTTGGGGAGGGAGGACCCTACTCTCCTCTCCCTGCAAGGTACACTGCTGCTGGGGAGGGGAGACGATGCTCTCCACTCCCTGCACTTCACACTGCCACTGGGGATCTGGGCCGACTGCCCAGCATCCCTTTAGCTCACCCTGCCGCTGGGGAGGGAGGACGCTACTCTCCTCTCCCTGCAAGGTACAGTGCCGCTGGGGAGGAAGGACGACACCTTCAGCTCCCTGGGATACACACTACCGCTGGGGAGGAAGAACGACAACTTCAGCTCCCTGGGATACACACTGCCGCTGGGGAGGAAGGACGACACCTTCAACTCCCTGCGATACATACTGCCGCTGGGGAGGAAGGACGACACCTTCAGCTCCCTTTTTGCCCAAATCTGCTAGGCACTGCAGGAACTCTGCCGTTACTTTCCACACGAAATGCACGATTTCCTCAGAGGGGTTGGGTCCATAGAAAGCCAGCCGCATGGCAACTTCTTTGTCAAACAACTCCTGAGTGTAGCCAGGCGCCATGCTTGCTCTGCCGACGTTGGTTCCTTTGTAGATAGGGGCGCTGTACGGGTACTAGCGTTACCCTCACTTTGTAAATCCACGAACGATGTCTCTGAGCTGCTTTACCTCGCACTAGTACCACACAGACTTAACACCATGTAACGGACCATTTTGCACACAAGAGGTTAAAAACCGTTTAGGCGATATTCCCCTTTCCAGATGCACAGGCAGCTACTGTAAGCACCAATCTCCCGAACTGCAAACTACACGAATCCTCCAACTCCCGAACAGGAAACACACAAACCCTTGAAACAGCTGAACAGGAAAAGCATACAATCAGCTTACACTCCTGGCAATCAGCATACAATCCAATTCCCCCAATAATGAGGGTCAAGCAGAATCTGGTTTACTGGGGCTAACTGCCCGGCTTTTATGCAGGTCTCCCACCTGGTGGACACTCCCTTAGGGGACCAGATGGAAGACTGGGACACACAGGGTAAAAGGACCAATCACAGACTTACACATTTCAACAATCCCACAATGCATCACAATCCCTCCTCTCTGCCCTGGAGATAATTGGGAAGTAATCCAATTATCTCCAAGGACAGAGGCAAAACTCCATTACACACATGTTAGTAAAAAGACATAAAATTACACACGGTTGCTTTTATCACATAAAACCCACACATTCTACATATCCCCAGATAGCTTAGATCTGAGCGCACATTACTACCGAATGGCGCTCAGATCACATACATACAGTTCAATCGCCATGGAGCCAAAGTCTTTCCCATAGTCTTTCGTTACACGAATAGGCTCCATGGCATGGCTATCTGGGGTGATGCTGTTCATACGGTTAAACTACCTAATGAACAGTCAGTCGGTTCCACTACTGAATGCAGAGGTAAGGAGGCTGGTGGCTCAGCAGCGTTCGCGCAATTAAGTGTCCGTTTTCAGTTCCATAGTTTGGGTGCTGAACACCGCTGGCCGTTCGGGAGTTATAATGGCCGCTGCCATGTGTTCAGCAAACGAACAAAGGCCACCCAGCGTTCATCAATTAAGCTACGGTTAACCGCAGCTTCTGGGCGGTCAATTGACGGCACACTCCAGTTCCCAGGTGGTCCATCGTTCGGTAGATTGAATTTATATTGTGGGAATCACAAGACCCAGACCTACATGTTGATGCATAGTATGTCTCTGAAGTATTAAAACTGAAGACACAGTCGCAGTTTAGAAATTGCCCTTCAAGTTTGAGCTGGCTAGAGTGGAGTTTCAATGAATGTCAATGTACGGCGTGAGTTGCAAACAAATGGTCACATTGTGAAAACTATCAGGACTATGGCTTAGCCATGGACATGTTTAGTGGCAGCAGGGATAGCTGAACGTTTTGATATAAGATTTGTGTAGGTGGGCTTGAAAATGAGGGAGTGGTGGCTGTTTAGAAATCATGTCCTGATTTTTCAGCTTTTGCCAGCTCCCACTCTAGTTTTGAACATTTTTCCATTCATTCGTATGGGATCAATTTCGCCACAAGAACGACGATATTCCGTGAACCATTCGGCAAAACGTTCCACAAAGTAATAGCACGCCAATCGGGAACAATCCGCACGTTTCGGTATATTACTGTCTATGTAGTGTAAAAACTGTGGGAGGAGTTAGGGTGGTAAATTTGGCTATAATAATAATAATAATATGTATGTGAGATAACATTAAGTGGTCTTGTTATGCAAGAACACTTAATTAAAGGGACACTATAGTCATCAGCCTAATGTAGTTGTTCTGGTGAGTATTATCATTCCCTGCAGGCATTTTCATGTAAAAACCATTGCCCCCTAGGGACACCTCCAGTATCCACTCCTCAGATGGCCACTGAAGGTGCTTCCTGGGGCAGTGCTCTGCATCTCTATGAGGAGGTGCTGATTGGCCAAGCCAGCCTTTGGCCCTGCCCTGATCCCACCTCCTTGCCGAGTTTAGCTAATTCAATGCTTTCACTGTTGGAAAGCATTGGAACACCATGCTATCTTTAATTTGTTTTTGTTTTTTTCCTGTCATGCTGTGTCCCTGCTTATCTTATACCATGTATGCTAGACACTAGAGAAACAGCACCCGCTACTACACAGGCTACACGCTGACAGCTGGGTCAACGCCTAGCATAGACACACACCCCAAGTATATTCTGGGACATTGCACCTACTAGCAGGTCCACAGTTCATAGTGGAGCTGCAGACACACCATACGAACAAGCACTCACCATCTATCCCATTTTGGGGAGCCAGTGTCCAATTTCTGTCAACCACATTCATTCAAAGGGAAGTGGATCCAGTGGTCCTACAATCGACTGACCCTATTTTGAAATGTAACCCGAATAATATGCCTGACACGCATCCAACGCCCAAACTTAACTAATCCTACAGGCATTAACCTATTTACTTCCTCCTATTCTTAAGCATCTAGTTATGCCAGACACTTCTGTTAAGCATAGATTGATACCTTAGGCATTTTTATTATATACTGATAAAAAAATGGGGAAAAAAAACAAAACACTTTATTTAGCTTGCTCACCCTTACTATAAAATGTGCAGTCTTTTCAATGTGCCATGAAAATGGGTCATACGTATTCACCTCAAATGCTTGTTTATGCATGTGTCATACGTATTCACCTCAAATGCTTGTTTATGCATGTGTCATACGTATTCACCTCAACCATGCATGTTTGTATTCTCCTGCAAGCAAAAAAAAACCAACAAAAAAAAACTGTGACATGGAGTGATTCTGCTTGATAATTACCCCCCAGTAATTATAGGAAGCAAGAGCAGAAAATCACAATCTCTGCTCTAAACAGCCACAAAAGACTATATTTCAAGTGCAATGACCCCAGGTCTCCTACCTAAGATAGTCCAACTCCATAGAGTGATTGTAATTCCGTGGATGGCATGTCCAGAATGAACATGGATGATAAAAACACATTTTACTTAAAGAGAGGATCATTAAAGTGCTATTCAGGGATATCAAAAAGGCTCTGAAGACTTGGGGGCCCTTTGGATGGAGGTAGGAGGGCTTTAAAAGAAGAGTTACACATTAGAGGCAAAATAAAAACCTCTCCCTGCAGCCATACTGCTGTTCTTTCTATTGTGCTACCAGAGATAGCTGCCTATATGGAGACACTGGACCTCTTTGTGAAAACTTTAATAATTCAACAGCAGACATAAAACACAAGAGATGTTCCATAAATTGTGTGTTCGTTCAAATATGTTGTTGCAAATATGTTGGGAACCTATAGACTGTAAGCTTGTTTGAGTAGGGTCCTCTTCAACCTATCGTTTCTGTAAGTTTTCTTGTAATTGTCCTATTTATAATTAAATTCCTCCCCCCCCCCCCTTATAATATTGTAAAGCGCTATGGAATCTGTTGGCGCTATATAAATCACAATAATAATAATAACATACAGCACTGTGGCAGGGGACCAACCTACTCCTATCTACAGAGCTCTTACAGCTTTAAATAATGACCTTAGAGATATCATGAATTCTGCAGTCTACACAATAGAGTGAAATCACTATTTAGCAGAACTTACCATATGAAACAATTCTATAGCTTCATGGATATTCCATGGTGACTGGTGTTTTATTGTGACCGCATTTCATAATGGCTGACATTGCTGATTGGTATCTCGTTGTTGGGCAGAGCACAATATATCTATGTAGTGTAACTGAACCACCATATTCACATATGATAAGTGTTTCAAGTAGCCTTAAAAGTTGTTAATTATAACAACAACAAAACATTTTTTACACAAAACTGTGTAATTTTCTGGACAGCGAAAACTCATATGCTGAATACAGTAAAAGTACTGCACTATAAGGATTATAAATACTTATCTGTCATCCCTCCCAGGGCATAAGTGCTTAGAAAATCAAGGTGGGTCACTGGGATTCCCCAGTAAACAAAGGGAAAGCTTATACTTGCTCCCACCCTCACCTGGAGGTAGAGAAAACCTGAATGCACTAGGCAGGGTTAATGAATACCAGTATGGAGTACCATATAAAATAGTGGCTAAAAATGCCACGTTATTATATATATATAACCAGGGCCAGTGCAAGGATATTTTCCGCCCTAGGCAAAAAATGTTTAGCCGCCCCCCATATGTCCTACCTACCATGTGACATCACAATGCCCTGCCCATATGCTCTGCCATATGGGCCAACACCAGTCTGCCCAAAGTGTCTTTTATCTGAAAAGACAGTGTGTTTACATTAAAAAGCCTACCGGCACAGGCTATAGACACCAGAACCACTACATTAAGCTGTAGTGCTTCTGGTGACCATAGTATCCATTTAATGTGAGGTAAATTAGAGATTAGTGCCACTAATAATACATTGGATTGCCTACTTACCACCAGATGAGGACAAGAGGCTGATGATGGGCTCAGTCTGGCTCCACAGGTCTGGTGTAGAGGAGGCTCTCTGGAGACTGTTTGTAACAGTGCTCACAACAATTAACGAACAGGAAGCAGATCCATTTTTTGGGGCCCCTTACACAGCTCAAGGTCTGGGCCCCCAGGGCTTCACCGTGAGTTCTCTCACAGGGAGTGGAGTGTATGTGTGTAGGGGATGTTTTATGTGTTATTGTAGAGGATGTAATGTGTGTGTGTTCTTATGGAATGTAGTGTATAGGGATACCAATTTGTGTAAGGGATGTAGTGTGTGTGTATAGGGGATGCAGTGTGTGTTTGCGTGTAAGGAATGCATTGTGTGTTTCGGGTGTGTCTGTGTGTGAGTAGAGATGCATTGTATGTTTCTGTGTGTGTGTGTGTGTGTGTGTGTGTGTGTGTGTGGGAATGCATAGTGTATGTGTGTAGTGTAAAAGAGAGGGTTTGTGGGGTAGGATAGGGACTGAGAGGGGAGCAGCTTTTTATTTTTTTCATAGTGCTCTCCCCTCCTGTCAATTAGTGGTCTCCCCTTCCCTCCTGTCCCTCAGTGTTCTCCCCTTCTGTCCCTTAGTGCTCTCCCTTGGCCCCCTGACCCTCTGCAGTCCCCCCCTCTCTCCCCCTTAGTGGTCCTCCCTCCCTCCCATTAGTGGTCCTCCCTCTCCCAAACCCCTTAGTGGTCCTCCCTCTCCCAAACCCCTTATTGGTCCTTGCCCTCCTCCTACCCTTAGTGGTCCTTCCCCTTTCCCCCCTCTCAGTGGTCCTTCCCCTCTTCCTCCCCTTAGTGGTCCTTACCCTCTCCCCCCCCCTTAGTGGTCCTTACCCTCCTTTCCTCCCCTTTGGTGGTCCTTCCTCTCTTCCCCTCCCCCCCCCTTAGTGGTCCTTCCCCTCTTCCCCCCCATAGTGGTCCTTACCCTCTTAGTGGTCCTTCCCCTCCTCCCTTCTCCTTAGTGGTCCTTCCCCTTCTTTGGTGGTCCTTCCCCTCTTCCCACCCTTAGTGGTCCTCCAACTGCTAAACCCCTTAGTGGAACTTCCCCCGTCCTCCCCCAGTGGTCATTACTCCTCCCCTCCCCCTCCCCCAGTGGTCCTTATCCTCCTGCCTATGTAGCGTGGCCGGGCGGCGCGGAAGGCGGGACAGGAACTTCTGTTTCCTGTATCCGGCCGCCGGCGGACTGACAGGAAGTGCTCACTTAGCATGAGGAGCCGCACCAGTGATTTCGGGTGCAGGGATCCAGCGCCCCCTGCTAAGTTGCGCCCTAGGCGGCCGCCTAGGTTGCCTTACAGGTAGCGCCGGCCCTGTATATAACCAAGAATTAGTATAGCCTTTACATAACAATTTATGCAAACTGGGTAGACAAAAAGTAAAATATTTTATTTTCAGAAATAATTTACAAAATCACCTACTGCAATTGAAATATATGTTGTTGTGTGATTTACTCTCACGGTAATCTTGTCCATACCAAATGTTTGGAACAGTTTGAAAAGGGGAAACAGAAAGCAGCAAAGAGGACAGTGCTTTGTTGTCCTTGCTAGAAAAGGAACACTGATTACACGTAATAGTCATGGATTTCTACTGGCATTGGATTACGGTCTCTTATTAAGTAGATGCTTTTTATATGGTTTTGCTTTCGTTGGCCACCTGTCTACTATCATAGCCAGAAATACACAACACAGAATGATCTCATTTGGAAGACTTTTCTCTTTTTTTGGTTTGGAAATGGCCAAGTTGTGTAACTTAAGACAGTAGCTGTGACAAATCTGACGTGAAGTAAACTGATCTAAGTACACCGTCAACTGTATGACCGGGATCCCGGTGTCTGATTGATTTCCAGCTGTTTCCGTCCTTCACACTGGCCTCTTTCTCAGTTCTTAGCAGCTAATGTGTAGCACTTTTTATTTGCAGCAAATATCTTTCCATTTCTGACATTTACAGAGACAAACTGAATTTTGTCAGCATCTTTAGTCTCAGAGAAGGGTTGAGGAATGTTACCCTATACTGCTTCACTCACATGGCCTGGAGCACAGCAATACAGAGCTTTACAAGTCCAGTAAATCACAGCACTTGACCTAACCTGTGGTACGTCTGTGGTACGTGTACCACCAGGGGTACAAGAAAAAAAATTGGTAATCGTGGAACCAGCGGCGGAGATACCCTTTAACAGTGCAACTGGGCCCCTGTAATAACGTCAATTATGGGAGGAAGTGAGTGCCTGTTACGTCCTCCCAGATACAAGGACAGAGCCAAGGGGAGGCAGAGAGCAGGCAGGAGGGGGGAGAAGCAAAGATAGTGGAGACCCAGACCAACAGTGAGTGTGGTACACTCCTATCAAACTCAGCCAACACCAGTACCCCAAGGAAGCCACCCTCCTGCACATAAAACTTATGTTAACCGGAGAGTGGCTAAAAATGTCTGTTTGTGAGTGTGTATCTGTATGTATATGTGTGAGTGTGTACAATGGGAAAAATCTCATCAAGAAACTTTGGGGGAGATACATCAAAATGAAATTTTCTAAAAAAAAAAAGTAGTCTAAAGCAGTAAAAGTGGTGTAATCGCTATGGAAACCAGTGAAACTAGCAGTCATATTCCATTGGTTATTCCTATTTTACCTTTTAGAACCTTGATAAATCTCTCCCTTTGTATTCTCTTCCTAAAGTAAACTGACAGCACATCATTATTAAAATGTGGTATAGTGGTCCTGTAACAACACCCTTACTTGATTCCAGAGGTTGGAGGTTCATTTGATGTGTTATATATAAAAAGGTATATGCTGCATGCTAATAGCTAAATACCTAATTAAGATGCATTTCTCATATCGTTACATGAAAGCAGTATAATCCCTACATATAATATGTATCTTCCTCAAATAATATCACACATTGTTAACTTAGAACACTATAGCAAACCCTCGGTATTAAAACAAGAGTTTGAAACAATGGGCAATGCAAGAAAATGATGTTGTGCTCTATCTACACTTTAGCAATGATAAACTAAGCCAATGATAATCAATATACAATGCTAATCGTACAGAAAATGGGAATGTAAGGATCACAAACCATTAAAGTCACCATTCATCGTGTAGTCATCTTTTTCTGCTTTGGCACATACAAAAGAGAGTGTGGGACTCACTAAACATGTTATGATTATATGTTGTCATCGTTCTGATCTGCCATTGTGATGTCACTAACATTTATCTGTGTGATGCTCAACATCAGGATTTTTTCTTTATATAGTATGTTTACTTATCCTCTATACTTAACAAATGTGTATTAGTGAGATGTGAAAATTAGTATATATGTAGTAAACCACACCTCTTTATCATGCAACTTGGCGCCTCCATCTTAGTTCCTCGCCATTCATTGTTATTAGATCTGTCCTTTGCATGTGGCAGTCATCATAGAGTGAGCATACAGAGAAGAAGAGAAATGAAGCAGTGGAGTACACACAACCCATGGGGCCCCGGTGCGAAAACTGATCCGGGGCCCCCCCCATCCCCCTGCGCGAGCACTTACTCTGCGCAGGCTGGGGCCGCAACACATGGCGGCGGGCACCTGGTCGCAGGGCTGCGACCCGTGCGACCGCGGTATGTATGCCAGTGCATGCATAAACACATACACTTAAAGGACCACTACAGACACCCAGATCACATCAGCTCAATGAAGTGGTCTGGGTGCCAGGTCTCTCTAGTTTTAACCCTGCAGCTGAAAACATAGCAGTTTCAGAGAAACTGTTATGTTTCACTGAGGGTTAATCCAGCCTCTAGTGGCTGTCTCATTGACAGCCGCTAGAGGATTTTCTGCAATTCTCACTGTGAAAATCACAGTGAGAAGACGCTGAACGTCCATAGGAAAGCATTGAGTAATGCTTTCCTATGGGCGGTTTGAATGCGCGCATGGCTCTTGCCACGCATGTGCATTCGGAGCTGAGAGGCGGATGGGGACGGAGAGATCCCCAGCGTTAAGGGAGTCCGGCGCTGGAGAAAGGTAAGTGCTTAAGACACACACACACACACTCTCATGAACAGACACACACATTTACTGACAGACACACACTCAGTGACAGACGCACACAAACATACTCAGTAACAGACACACACACTAACACTAACACACACACTCACTAACACACACACACTCACTAACACACACACTCTCACTAACACACACACTCACTAACACACACACACTCACTAACACACACACTCTCACTAACACACACACTCACTAACACACACACTCACTAACACACTCACTAACACACACACTCACTAACACACACACTCACTAACACACACACTCACTAACACTAACACACTCAAACGTTGTTTTTTTTAAATCCCCCCAGCCTCCTTACCTGTGGGAGAGCTGGGGGGATTCCCTGGGGTCCAGTGGTGTTGCTGGCCAGGCTGTCACCTGACCCGGCTGGCTGGCGGGCGCGCGAGGGAGCACTGTCTCCTGGGTGCTCCCTCTTCAGCTCCCTCGCGCGCCGCGTACTGATGCCGGAGCCGGAAGATGGCGTCATCTTCCGGCTCCGGTTTCAGTGCGGTGCGCGAGGGAGCTGAAGAGGGAGCACCCAGGGGACAGTGCTCCCTCGCGCGCCCGCCAGCCAGCCGGGTGACAGCAGGGCCAGCCTCGGGGGGCCCGGAGGTGGCCGGCTCCTGGGCCCCCCAGCAGAAGAGGCTGGCCCTGTGGGTACATACCTGGGTCGCAGGGCGGCCGGGCCCCCTGGTGGGCCAAGCCCGGTCGCAGCCGCGACCCCTGCGACCCTGGTATGTACGCCACTGAAATGAAGCAATGTTTTTAATTTTCTTGCTCGTTTGCAATGTGTGCCACCCACGGCTGAGCCTGGAATTAACTGGTTTGTGATGCCATTTGCTAAATAGGGTCACTGTAGTCATTATGGTGTTTAGAGAGGCCCTTTTACAAAAGTGGATTTCAGTTTTGTATTAAATGGTATAATTTCTAGAGAAGTGATGCACGGTTTTCCTTTAAAATTCCATCCCAGTCAAAAGATATACTGAGGCAAAGTATTTTTCATATGCCTGACACGTCTTGACACTGGGCAGAGCCGTCAAGAATTGTC
Organism: Pelobates fuscus; assembly: GCF_036172605.1. Classification (NCBI taxonomy): domain Eukaryota; kingdom Metazoa; phylum Chordata; class Amphibia; order Anura; family Pelobatidae; genus Pelobates; species Pelobates fuscus. The sequence goes on along the minus strand of NC_086318.1, from coordinate 302,508,803 downwards.
AATCTCCCAGCCGAGGCACAGGTGCTGGTAAATTAAACTTACCTCTGTCTGAACCTTTCGGCCATTGGACCCCCATCAGTCATGTAATCGTTGGGGATCTTTGCAAATTATGCAAATTCACCAGACAGTGACATTGCCACTTTAATTCTACACTCACATTTTTTCTGTCCCAAAGTGCATACCAGGAGCTTCTGCCTGCTAGTAAGGTAGGAGAGGAGTGAGTGCTGGGAGACACCGGGAACTTTCCCCAGAAAGCATTGAGCGAGCACATTATTAGACGTGTTTGCACCAAGCTCAGGGTTCTGAAACCGCGCTGTCTGACTAGTCTGCCCTTAGGTGGTTGGCCTGCATGATTGGCATACAGCATGACCTTCCAATTCTTTGGGCAGACCTTCTCCCTTTTCAGGACAGGTCCGCCTCTTTTTGCAGTGCAAGTGACGTGATACGCATCACAGGCCCACCTCCTTTTACCAAGCCCACCGACATCCCGCTTCACAGGATGCCGATTCTGAGGGGTATGAATTTGGTTGAGAGATTCGCATAGGGTATGTGTGATCTTATAGATGCATTATTTGAGTTTCCCTCCAGCACCAACTGCCCCAGATACATGACACTTAGGAGCAGGACCGATTCTTGGTGGTTGCAATGAAGCAGATCGGCATGAAGTGCAGTGCTAGTTACTGCCCCCTCATGTTAGGACCACCCTCCCATTAGGCTCCACCCCTCACAAGGGACGCTAGGCAGCAGAGTTAAAAAGAAAAGATATATGCATGCCATGTTGTCCTCAAAAATCTTGTCAGCTTGTAACCTAACCCTTCCAGATCTACCACCTAGGGCCGATCACCAGGGAAAGGGATCTAACTGGAGGGGGCAAAGCTAGCACTGCACACCTTGCTGATCCCCCTCTTTGCACCTATCCACGCAAGATTGGCCCTGCGAGAGAGGTATAACTGTTTTTGTGTTTTCTGCCAATAAGAGTCCATAAATAGGCCAATCATAACTGTCAGTACCAAGATTGATGGGCTCTTAATCCAGCCCTGCATGTAGGCAGACTTGCATAGCAATGTCCTGTAAATGTTTGCAAGGGTTAGAAAAACAGTTCTCTTTTCCAAAACATTATGAATTTGTACTTTGGCATTAAATTTGAAATTAATTTTGCATTCTCACTTTAATAAATAATCCTGTAAATCTTGTTGAAATGTTGCCCAGTACAACATACATCCCTGTTGCAAGCTTGATGCAAAGATTCAAATTGGTGTCTCCTTTCCATCACTTCATCAATGAACTAAAATAAAACATCTAATAGAATTCATTAGGTGTGCACATTCAGAATATGCTGCTGAATTATTTTGCTTATGCCCTGTGAGAGAGGGCAATTTTGGTAGTATTGGTAGCAATTATTTCATTGCGACCTATTCCATTAACACTGCTAAGTACCTCAGGGATATAAACCAGACATGTATTAACTAAACAGCAAATTACAGTGAATTATAAACCGAACTGCAAAATGTAAAACAGCTGTTCTGCAAATATGGCAAATGTGAGTAGGACGTCAAGATCCCTCAAAATCCAAATACAGGAGCATGTGAGGAACATAAAAAATGAGTTAGAGGAACATAAAAAATGAGTTCGAGAACCAAAGTCTCAAAAACATAACCAAGATCCTTCGTAACTTAGTTTTTTGGGCATACAGCTAATTAAGACAAATTGGAGGGGAGAAGATTTAATTAGGAAGATGGGACAATGTAAGATGCAGTGGATTTTTAATTTGGGAACCTCACTACCCTATGGTCTGAATAGTGACTTTGTACTATGTCACTTTTTTATAGATGTATGACATATTTTGGAGGGATGTGACTTGATCGTCAAAAGAAGGCATTTTATCACAAGTTTTTAGAATTTTTTTACAATTGAGATTGCTTCTGTCGAGTAATAATACGATTTAATGTGTTTTTAGCTATTTTTAAAACGTGTATATATATTTCAACAATATGTATTTCTAGCTTGCCTCTTTTGAGGATTTACTTGTGGACAGAGACATTGCCAATACATTATTGATTTGAAATTAGTTTTGTAAGATAATATATTAATGCTTTTTTTCCCCATGTTTACTTGTTTTTACTTCTATGGGTACTAATGGCAAAAATCCATCTACCCGTATGAACAACATAGAATAAACGATCTCCAGGGATTGTGTCTGTACTGCTGCTTCCAGCATCTAAGATGGAAACGGATAAATGGGAGGAAGTGACACGGTGGAATGCCCCGTTGCTTCACTTCCGATATGAGCAGGGGTGGTCAATGCCCTGAAGTAAGATGATAGAATGGGCATCAGAAGTGGCGCTATTTGGGACGCCACATCACTTCCAGGACATTAATGATAGAATTATTGAGAACAGACGAACGGACTAACCTCCTCCTATAAACTAGGATATACACCGATTGAGAAAGCCCAGTGATCTGGGTGAAACGCGCCTCGGACGGAGGAGCCTGCAGTGGACATTTTAAGTGTTTATATTATTTTGGTTGGTTTATTTTGCCACATTTGTTTGTTTTAATATTATCAAGTAATAAATTAATTTGTTTTAAGTCCTATTTGGCTCCATCCACTGACTTCTTCCAAAGAAGGGTGGTGCCCTCTTTATAGGCACCTAAGTGAATAAACCCAGAGCCAGGTTCCAGTGGCTCTGGAAAAGGTGAGCAATTACTTGCACTTAAAGTTATAGCACCTGTGTGTGATAACATACTACACTAGAAGTGGTTCCTGTCTATTTTTTGTCTCATCTCCTGAGGACAGTTTCAGTAAATAACGAAGAGAGTAATGCAGGTGTGATTTGAGGCTGTCCCCTGTCAGGGTATTTATATCGGCAGACATTTTGTGCTATGATAGAAATTAAAAGTGTATATTCTGAGTCACTCTGAACAGACCAGACTCCATTTTGTTATTTTCAAGTTAACAAAGAGACACAAAATTTCTATCCTTTCTCTAAAACTTTGCCAGAGCTAAAAGGAATGTATAGTATAAACAAACCAAGTGATAAGAGACTGTCTAATTGCTAATGGAATAGAATAAATTCTAAACCCAGACATAGGTGACAGAGAAGATTAAATAATTACATTTTACTTTCTATATGTACAACGTCCCATTGTATTGACGGGGTCATGTTTAGTATTACGAACTGTCATATTAGAAATTACAGCAGAATTTGGAGACACATAGTCTGAAGAAAGCCCAAAGAAACTGTTTGATCTGACAGAAAACGTGAGTTATAGAAACCATATAGATAAACGTAAATGACGTCAAAATAGCCACCAGGAAAAGTTAACTCTTTCCTGGATAGGTATGTTTAGTGGGACGAGACTGCCCTCTATAGACCAAATATTAAGTTGCTGTCTAAAAGATAATCACACCTCTAGTGTTTCTATTGGCCTATTAACCAGTGACGAACAGAGAATCTCTCCCTTTAAAAAGTTAAGACAAAGGGAAGAGAGAGGTAATCAAGAGAGGGATGCAAGGTATGCAGATGAATGCAGGGGAATGCAGAGAAAGTCGAAAGCAGGCTAAGTAAGAAGCAAGCAGACAGAGAAACATTCCTTGACACTTAGCTACCTGAGAACATCTGGTGAGAATATCTATTTAACTGGTAATTATACTGGCTTCATTTAATTAATTTAAATTTATTAAAATGTTCTAATAGCATGATATATGACTGGATAAATCACGATCAGATTTCGGTATTTAGAAATCTTAGTTAACTAAGAAGTATATATTTATCACCATTCCATGCTGCAGATGGAATTAGGATAAGTGTGTATTTCTGTGACATATCACATGTTAGCATATCGTGATATTTATCCCGGTGTATTGATTTGCTCTAAAAGAAGATAGAGTATCTGTTTAGAAAAAATTAAAATTCAGCTTATAGAACATAGTAGATTTCTCTTATTGGATGGATCTAGGAAGTGACTAATGACTGGTTTAAATGTTATTTTATTTAAAAATTACATAAGAATAGATCTTAAATGCCTTAAGAGGTCTAGCCAGCATTGAAAGGGTTATTCTAACTGTCAGCTAAAGTTTTTACGACCTCACGCTGCACTCTAAGCAATTTTTTCTCTGTGTGAAACTTTTTCTTTGTCTCTGTGAAAGGCAGTCATAAATCTTGTCTTAGTCATTGGGAGATATTTTTATATTACCATATTGTATTGCATATTCATGTTATACTGAATTTCCATTGATTATTGTCACGCATGTTACTTATTATTATTATTTGAATATAAAAATAAATTGTATCTATTTTTATAACAATTGTGATTTTATTTATATGAAATACATTTCACTTACACGATAACGATCTTTGGGATCTGAGAATTAAAATAGTGGGTAATTCTCAACTGTTTACTATTATTATCCCATAAATATCCCCACACCCCTTAGAGGCTCTCATCCATGTGAGTTGACATCTTACGTTCCTCTTATACTCCTATTTTTAGTAATGGACTTACGCTATGTGGTTTCTCTCTTCCTTTTTTACATGTCACAACATTGTCCGAATTTCATAATTGTTTGGGGTAAGTGTATACTCCTTTTTTACTCTATTGTACAGCGCTCCACTCTTATAGTTTTCAAAGGTTTGAGCTTCTTTATCTCGAACCTTGTTGACTATATTTTTCTGTATATGTTCTGCAAAACTAACTGGCTCAAGTGTATGCATAGCTTGACATGCCTCCCTTGACAGTCTTGTCCCACCATCCCGACTTTGTGACCTGATATCCCAGTTTTGGGGACAACAGGGAAGCGTCCCTAAAAAGTGTCATCATTAGATGTGCTAGTACTACCCTAAATGCTCTAGTAGCATGCAGAGAGCAACAAAACAGTGCTCCCTGCATGTTCTGCCCTTGGTGGGCTCGCCTGCTTGGTTGGCAGCCTGTTGTGCCCCATTTGTTGGCAGGTCCATCCCTTTTGGGCACAGCCCACCCCCTCACAGGCCACCGGTGTCCCACATCTCAGGATTCCAATGTTGAGTGGAACGGCTTGACTATTTTAGGCAGTGTTGCCATTTTGCTTTTAATTCACAATAATTCTGAGTATTGTGATAATCCTCACAAAATTTAGTTAGGTGACATTGACAACATTGGAAGCAAGCTCTCAGATGGGTAATATATGTTATACAAACATTATTATATCTTTCTAATGTTATGTAATATTCAAACTATGAGGAAAAAAAGGAACACTTAATTACATATCCCTACACTTAATTCATTTAAGAACATTTGGCAGACTAAGCAAGTTCTCTAATTAATAAGACAATCTTTGGAGACAGCAGACAAGTAAACTGAAAGCGTTAAATGTGTTCAGTGTGTGGGAAGAGCAGTTGCTGAGAGATACAGAGGAAATTCAAGTTTAACACTAACAGTGATTGTAAGCAGATTTAACTGTCTGCATTGTATGTTACCAAATTGTTTTGCCAGCTTTACTGGAATGCCCAGTGATGGACAATTATTCCTACAGACTATCATAAAGTTGAGACATTGTCATGTAAATTCCTCTTTGGATCCAATCAGGTCATGCTAAGATAAATGTGTTTAGATGTGAATGCACCACAATACAATGTATGTTTTCGGATATAACAATAAAATGCATTTTTTTTTTAAAATGATCATAAACATGTTTTAGAGACCAGTCAGCTTATCAAATTGCTACTTTCCTGTCTGTATCCATACATGCCTATGATAGAATTTATCTTGATTCCAAGGCTCAAGCTTATAGGTGTCATATAATGATATCCTATATTAAAATGGGCTAACTTGGAATCAGGAAAGGAAATGCTTGATGCTTAACACGACACTTAAGTGTAACGAGTATATACCCCTACACGCAGGATCCAGCAAAACAGAAGACAGCACAGAGGAGAGATACGTCTACCGGACCTTAGAGTGGCCGGACTCGACGTAAAGGAGAAGTACAGAGTCAGGAGCGATCCGAGGTCAAGGGCACAAAGAGACAGCGTAAACGAGAACTAGCCGGGGTCTGGTACACAGGAATCAGCAAGCCGGCAAACAGTACAGACAAGGATAAAGCGAAAACGAAGTCAGAATACAAAGCCAAGGTCAAGTACGGAGGAACACAACTGAATACAACAAGCACTAAAGGGAACTGTAGCAGAAACCACGATAGAGCAAGGAACTAAGGGAAAAGGGTAAGTATAAGTAGCCTTCAAACTAACGTGATTGGCTCCTGTCACTTCCACTCCCCCAACAGGTAAGTGTATGGGGTGATTGGCATGACAGGAGCCAATGGGAGCCTTTTTGCAATTTAGGCTCCCACTGTCTCTTTAAGAGCGCGCCCGAGAATCGCGGCGCGCTCTTAGCTGCAGGCGGGACACGTGACCGCTTCTCGCGGTCACTGCCCGCCTTCCTGTTTGAGCAGTCGGATGAGCCGCGCGCGGCTCGTGCAGCCGCAGGACCGCGCGCGGCTTGAAGAGAGGACCGCGGCCGGCCCCCGGATAAGGTAAGTACCGCTACAGTACCCCCCCCTGAGGACACGCCCTCCGGGCGGGCAGGACCAGGCCTGGCAGGAAAACGCGAATGGAAAGAACGAACAAGGCGGGGAGCATGAACAGCATCCGCAGAAATCCAACTGCGCTCCTCAGGCCCATAACCCTTCCAATGTACCAAGTACTGAAGCCGACCCCTGAGGAAACGAGAGTCAATAACAGCAGACACTTCGAACTCCTCATGACCCTCCACAGAGACAGGAGGGGGAGGGGGAGTATGCCGGGTATAGCGGTTGCGTACGTAAGGCTTCAACAACGAGGTGTGAAATACATTGGGTATACGCAGATTCTTAGGCAGACCCAAGGCATAAGAAACGGGATTAACCTTATGTATAATGCGATAAGGACCAATGAAGCGGGGAGCCAATTTCATAGAAGGCACCCGGAGGCGAATATTCCATGTGGAAAGCAAAACCCTGTCCCCCACAACATAGGAAGGAGCCGCTCTGCGATGTTTGTCAGCCTGAGCCTTCTGGCGGGCAGCAGAGTCCACCAAAGAACGCTGAACCTGCTCCCAAGTATTACGCAAACCAGCCAAATGCTCATCCAGAACTGGCATGCCCTGTGAGGAGAATGCAGCCGGAAGAACAACGGGATGCTGGCCATAGACAACGTAAAAAGGGCTTTTGCCGGAAGAATCATGAGTGGCATTATTCAGAGCAAATTCAGCCCAAGGAAGCAGGTCAGACCAATTGTCCTGATGGTGAGACACAAAACAACGGAGGTACTGCTCCAGAGACTGGTTGGCACGTTCAGCAGCTCCATTAGACTGGGGATGGTAAGCGGAAGAAAATGAGAGGGAAATACCCATCTCCGAACAAAAGGCTTTCCAGAACCTGGAAATAAATTGGCTACCCCTATCGGATACAATAGATAAGGGAATACCATGTAATCAAAACACTTCTTTAGCGAAGATAAGAGCCAGTTCCTTGGAAGTGGGCAACTTGCGAAGAGACACAAAGTGAGCCATTTTGGAAAACCGATCTACTATCATTAGGATGACTGTGTTACCATTCGAAGGGGGTAATTCAACAATAAAATCCATTGATAGATTAGACCAAGGTCTCTCGGGAACGGGTAACGGATGCAACAGCCCACAAGGAACTCTACGAGAGGTTTTCATACATGCACAAGTAGAACAAGCACTTATATAGTCAGTAACATCCTTACGTAAGGTATCCCACCAGAAATACAGAGAAACGGCTGACACTGTTTTGGAAATACCAGGATGTCCAGCAGTCTTAGTATCGTGATACAGTGACAGAATATCCCGTCTCTCGGGAACGTCAACGAACAATTTATCATTAGGCCTCTCGCTAGGTGCCATGCTCTGTTTCGCTTGTATGGCCTGCAAGAGGGACGAGGAAATAGACAATATAGTAGTTGCTATTATCCTGTCTGGGGGAATGACAGGAGTGACATCAATCTCCTGTTTGTCAATAGTCTCGAATTGTCTGGACAGAGCGTCCGCTTTAGTGTTCCGGTCACCTGGCCTATAGGTTATTATATAATTAAAATGAGACAAGAACAGTGACCACCTAGCCTGCCTGGAAGACAATCTTTTAGCTTCGCTAAGGTAGGACAGGTTCTTATGATCCGTAAATATGAGGATGGGATCCTTAGTGCCTTCTAACAAATGTCTCCATTCTTTGAGTGCTAAAATGATAGCAAGGAGTTCGCGATTACCCACATCATAATTCCTTTCTGCTTTGGACATTTGTTTAGAAAAGAAGCCACAAGGATGCAATGGCTTGTCAGGAGACTCTCTTTGGGATAAGACAGCACCTACCCCTATATCGGAAGCATCAACCTCAAGTATATATGGCAATGAGGGGACAGGATGCTGTAAAATAGGGGCAGAGGCGAACGTAGTCTTAAGAAAGTCAAAAGCCTGAAGTGCCTCAGTAGACCAGACACGTGTATTGCCATCCTTTTTAGTCATACGAGTAATAGGCGCTACTATAGACGAAAAACCTTTGATAAAACGTCTATAATAATTAGAAAAACCCAGAAAACGCTGGATGGCTTTCAGACCTTGCGGCAGAGGCCATTCTATGACCGCAGCGAGCTTCTGGGGATCCATCCGAAAACCCTCAGCGGAAATCAAATACCCTAAAAACTGGACCTCGGATTGGTCGAATAGACATTTTTCTAATTTGCAATAAAGACCATTAGCAAGAAGGGTCTTCAGAACTGTCGTAACATGTCTGTGATGAGTGTGAATGTCTGTAGAATATATTAAAATGTCATCCAAGTACACAATAACAAATGAGTGAATAAAGTCCCTTAAGACATCATTAATAAATTCTTGGAACACTGCTGGGGCATTGCAAAGCCCAAATGGCATGATGGTATACTCATAATGACCTGACCGAGTGTTAAAGGCTGTCTTCCATTCGTGGTCCTTTTTTATGCGTATCAAATTGTATGCTCCTCTAAGATCTAATTTGGTGAATACCGTAGCATGTTTGAGCCTGTCAAACAATTCTGTTATTAACGGTATAGGGTAAGCATTTTTGATGGTGATTTTATTAAGACCTCTATAATCAATGCAAGGTCTTAAATCACCTTCTTTCTTCGATACAAAGAAGAACCCCGCTCCAGCCGGAGAAGAGGATCTCCTAATAAATCCCTTTTCTAATGATTCTTTAATGTACTCCTCCATGACACGGTTTTCTTGAACCGATAGGGGGTACACCCTGCCCTTGGGAGGTATAGTACCAGGCAACAAATCAATAGCACAATCGTAGGGTCTGTGAGGCGGTAATTTGTCAGCCTCTCTTTTATCAAAGACAGTCTTTAACCCCTTAAGGACCAAACTTCTGGAATAAAAGAGAATCATGACATGTCACACATGTCGTGTGTCTTTAAGGGGTTAAAGTTAAATACTGAGAGGGTATAGCCGTAGATAAAGGAGGAACAGTAGGAACGTTAATAGAATTCACAGGCGTGACTTCAATAGTACATGACTCATGGCAGGCTTCACTCCATGATTTTATCTGCCCTGTCTCCCAGTCAAAAATGGGATTGTGGGCACGTAACCATGGATACCCTAATACCAACTGTGAAGAGGGAGAGGTGATGACCTGGAACCGAATGGTTTCATAGTGTAGAACCCCTGTGTACATGTGTAGCGGTGCAGTCTCGTGAGTAACAACTGGAGATATCAATGGTCTACCATCTATGGCCTCAACGGCCAAGGGTATCTCCTTCTCCCTGATGGGAATATTGTTTTTCTTTACAAAACCAGAGTCTATAAAATTCTCAGCTGCCCCAGAGTCAACCAGGGCGTATATGTTTTCAACTATACAACTCTCTCCCATATGTAAAGAAACAGGGAGAAGCAGTCGGTTAGGAGGCAATGTAGGAGACTTAGAAATCACACCCAAGGCCAGTCCCCTATAAGGTCTTAGGTGCGAGAGTTTTCCGGGAGCAGAGGACACTCCTTTACCATATGTTCTCTCCTACCACAATATAGGCAGAGTCCCTCTCTTCTCCTATGTAATTTTTCATTATCAGAGAGTTTGGCAACCCCTAATTGCATTGGCTCCTCTTCAGATACTTTTACACTCTCCGGTGCATTAACTCTGGGGTGAATAGGCGTAACAAAATGTCTATTCCTGTTCTTGGTATAGAGCCTGTCCCGAATCCTATTATCTATATCGATGAGGTAGTCAATAAGGTCCTCTAAGGCAACAGGAAGTTCCTTAGCCGCTACCTCATCCAATATAGAATCTGATAAGCCTTCCATGAAGGCAGTAGTTAACCCATTATTGGTCCAATCGACCTGTGAGGCAAGGGTACGAAACTGTATAGCGTAATCAGCCACAGACCTAGAACCCTGTTTAACCCTCATTAATGCTCTAGCGGCATTCTTAGACCTTTTCATAGTGTCAAAAGTTCTGCGAAAAGCTGTTAGGAAACTGTGAAAGTTATGCACCATAGGTCCATTAGCCTCCCAAATAGGGTTTGCCCATTCAAGTGCTTTGTCGGTAAGTTGGTGCATAAAGAACCCAACTTTGGACCTCTCTGTGGGAAATGAACGTGGATACATTTCAAAATGAAACTCTATTTGGTTAATGAACCCTCGGCATGTCTTAGAATCCCCTCCATACCTAGGAGGAGGCGTTAAATGTGCTGCAGCATTAGGCATAGTCGATACTTCAGGAAGCAGGGGTGTAGGAGGGTTAGGTGCGGTTGCTGGAATGGTTCTAGCTAAGAGCGTCTGGAGAGCCTGAGCTATTTGATCCATACGGTGATCCTGCTCTACAAATCTAGCCTCATGGGTCGCCATCTGTTGAGCTACATCTGCGGGGTCCATGGCCCTATCGTAATGTAACGAGTATATACCCCTACACGCAGGATCCAGCAAAACAGAAGACAGCACAGAGGAGAGATACGTCTACCGGACCTTAGAGTGGCCGGACTCGACGTAAAGGAGAAGTACAGAGTCAGGAGCGATCCGAGGTCAAGGGCGCAAAGAGACAGCGTAAACGAGAACTAGCCGGGGTCTGGTACACAGGAATCAGCAAGCCGGCAAACAGTACAGACAAGGATAAAGCGAAAACGAAGTCAGAATACAAAGCCAAGGTCAAGTACGGAGAAACACAACTGAATACAACAAGCACTAAAGGGAACTGTAGCAGAAACCACGATAGGGCAAGGAACTAACGGAAAAGGGTAAGTATAAGTAGCCTTCAAACTAACGTGATTGGCTCCTGTCACTTCCACTCCCCCAACAGGTAAGTGTATGGGGTGATTGGCATGACAGGAGCCAATGGGAGCCTTTTTGCAATTTAGGCTCCCACTGTCTCTTTAAGAGCGCACCCGAGAATCGCGGCGCGCTCTTAGCTGCAGGCGGGACACGTGACTGCTTCTCGCGGTCACTGCCCGCCTTCCTGTTTGAGCAGTCGGATGAGCCGCGCGCGGCTCGTGCAGCCGCAGGACCGCGCGCGGCTTGAAGAGAGGACCGCGGCCGGCCCCCGGATAAGGTAAGTACCGCTACATTAAGACCATATATGTCTAGTTCCGGGAGCAGAGAGCCCCCATCTGAGATGTCTCTTCTCTAATCTTTTTGTTCTTTCTTACCTTGGAACTTATTTGTTATGTGTACATGATGTTCATCCCTATGTCTTATCTGTACTCCCTTCCTATTACTGTTCTATGAGTATTTGCATGTAAGCACTTACTTTTTAATGTGTAAAAACCCAGCTGATTAATAAAACGACAGAGGCTTATTTTGATAACCAACACGCGTCTAATTCACGCTTCTCCAAGTGCACTTGTAATAATAATTTGGGCTTCCTCTGAATATAACAAAGATCAACATTTGGATCCACAACATGCCTTATCAGCACGCAGGTTTAATCCCATTGCTTCATTTAGCATTTTGTTGGAAAGTGATCCAGGTCCTGGCAAGCTGAGGAGGAGGAGTAAATGGAGGAGGAGTAAATGGAATTTGAAATGCAGAATTTGCAATAAAAGGCACAAAATGACATGAATTGGAGCTTTGCACATATAACATATATCTGACCTGTCCACAGGGCCAGATTAAGTGGGCCTGGTACTGACAATTATGATGGGCCTAATTACAAAATCTTATTTACCAAAAACACTAAAACAGTCCTACCTCCTAAGCGTAAAGTATCTGATGTAGATGGTGCTGGAGGGAAACTCATAGGATGCAGCTATGAGAAAACACATACCCTATGCTAATCTCACGCTTTCATCTTCAAGTAAACCCATACCCCCTAACAGCAGTGTCCAGTAAAGCAGGAAGTCTATGGGTAAAAGGGTGGGCCACTGACACAAATCTGCCGAAAGGGTGAACATACACAAAAAGGGGGCATGTCTGTGTCCCATGTCTCACAGTCCCTTAGTGTCTGTGTCCCCATGTCACTAGGACACTAGGGGACATTGAGAGACATTGGGACACTGGGAGACATGGGGACACTGAGATACTAGGGAACACTGAGAGACCTGGGGACACCGACTCTTGGGAACACTAGGAGACATGGAAAAATGGGGACAATGGTTGACTTTGGGGCACGAGGGGACATGGGAGACATGGGGCACTGAGACACTGTGATATATAGGGGACACTGGAGACTTGATAAAGACCTGGGTACAGGTCAAAACATTGCGGTGTCCCATAAACCTGCTTAAATCTATCACAGTGAGTGCCTGATATTTTTTGTTCTTCTATACTAGGGGACACTGAGACACTTTGGGGCACTGTGAGACATGGGGACCCTGAGAGACTAGGGGATTCTGAGAGACTAGGGGACACTGAGACACTACGGACACTGAGAGACACCAGGGACACTGGGAGACATGGGGCACTGAGACAGGTTGAAACGTTGAGTGCCTGATATTTCTTCTTTTATACTAGGGGACACTGAGACACTAGGAGACATGGGGACACTGGGAAACATTGGGGCACTGAGACACTGGGAGACTAGGGGACTTTGGGAGACTAGAAAACACTGAGACACTAGGGACACTGGCACACTACGGACATTGTGAGACACCAGGGACACTGGGAGACATGGGGATACGGAGATACTAGGGACACTGTCTGGGAGACATGGGGACACTGGGAGTGCCCCATGTCTCCCAGGTCTCAAAGTCGCCCTGTGTCCCCATGTCTCCCTGTGTCCCCATGTCTCTGTGTCCCCTAGTGTCTCAGTGTCCCCTAGTGTCTGTGTCCCCTAGTGTCTGTGTCCCCTAGTGTCTCAGTGTCCCCATGTCGCCCAGTGTCTCCTAGTGTTTGTATCCCCATGTCTCCCAGTGTCCCTTAGAGTCTGTGTCCCCATGTCTACCAGTGTCCCAATGTCACTAGGACACTTAAAGACATTGGGACACTGGGAGAGACATGGGGACACTGAGACACTGGGAGAGACATGGGGACACTGAGATACATAGGGACATTCAGAGAATAGGGGACTCTGGGAGACTAGGGGACTCTGGGAGACTAGAGACACAAACACTAGGGACACCGAGAGACACCAGGGACACTGGGAGACATGGGGACACTGAGAGACTAGGGGCCACTGTGCCCCTAGTGTCTCAGGATGGTCACCAGTGTCCCTATGTCTCCCAGTGTCCCAATGTCTCAGCGTCCCCAAGTCTCTCACCGGCCCCATGTCTCGCAGGCTCGGAGCTGCTGTCTGGACTCTCTGTGCAGATCTGCTCCCCGTGGATCAGTGAGTAGAGAGGCAGGGAGGGAGATGCTGTAACTTCTCATCCCTGCCTCTCTCCACACAAACACCCCTATTGGCCGGCGCTGGTATTGCAGAATAATCTCTGTTTATACTGAGACAGACATTTGTATTGCCGGTATTACTGCAATATCGGCACCGGCTAGGCAGCCTCAAATACGGGAGAAATACTTCTGAGGAATACCTGGCAACCAAAAGAAATACATGAGGAATACCTGGCAACCCTAAGAGTAGAGTGTGTAAAAAAAAATAATACTTTTTTTAACCCCTTCAGGACCGGACTGTTTTGGCCATGTTGTACGTTAAGGACCAGAGTTGTTTTCACACTTTTGTGGTGTTTGTGTTTAGCTGTAATTTTCCTCTCTCCCATTTACTGTTCCCATACAAATTATATATTGTTATTTTCAGGACAAGAAGGGTTTTCTTTACATACCATTATTTGTATCATGTCATATATTTTACTTTAATATATATATATATATATATATATATATATATATATATATAGTGAAAATTTAAAAAAAAACATGTTTTTGGACATTTGCTTGAAAAATCTTTTACCAATATACAAAAGCTAATGAAAAAAACTGCTAAAAAGATTCAAAATTTTGTCCTGAGTTTAAAAGCACTCAGTGTCTACATGCTTTTTTGCTTTTTTTGTGTGCAAGTTATAGGGCTATAAGTACAAGTATTCCGAATCACACCTCACATGTACATATATTTTTTAAAGTAGACAACCCAGGGTATTCAATATGGGGTATGTCCAGTCTTTTTTAGTAACCACTTAGTCACAAACACCGGCCAAAGTTAGCATTTATATTTGTTTGTGTGTTAAAAAAGCAAAAAACTATTATGAACGCTAACTTTGGCTAGTGTTTGTGACTAAGTGGCTACTAAAAAAGGCTGAACAGACCCCATTTGCAATACCTTGGGTTGTCTTCTTTTGCAGATAGTATGCCATCATGTGGGTAATTCTTATTCCTGGGCTACCAAAAATCAAGCCTTATATTTGACCCTGTAACTTTCAAAAACACTATAAAACCTCTAACAGATTTTTTATGTTTTCTTTCAATTTTTGGCACATGCAATATGGGACTTGTGGAGTGAATGGCTTATGTCACAGAATCTCAGTTTTCGAAAAAACATTTGGTTAATATTTGTGCCCATACCGGAAGGAGAAACCCGGACATCTTGAATATGGGTTGAAAAGCGACAACCGCAGCAGGAAATGCAACACAGGAATTTGACGCGCAGCCATTTTGAGAGCGACGATCGCGGCAGTAAACGCTTCGTAGGAAACAGACGCGCTGCCATCTTGGTCGAGACATGGCTGGAATACCTGCACACAGGAACTGAGTACAAGGCGGAATCCATATTGAGTGTGGCGGAATTCATTCATATAAGGTAAGGGGCATTAGTTTGATGTAATTAACGCACCCAAACCTAATTAATTGTATTTTAGCATGTATATAAACCTTGTTTGTATTACCTTGTCATATGCACCTGAGGAAGACCTAGCCAAAGGTCAAAACGCATTGTGCTGTACATTTGAAAGACTTGAATGTTGATTTTATATTTCCTATTAGTTATTTGAAAATAAATACCTTTTTATCATCAACCCTGGAACAACTACAGCTTATTATATTTGTTCTGGTGAGTATAATCATTCCCTTCAGGCTTTTTGCAGTAAGGATACCTCCAGTGGCTACTCCTCATATGTTACAAGTTTGTGTTCCTGACCCTATAGTGTTCCTTTAAGAGGCAGCAATTGCTTGCAAAGACTCCTCATTGTGCTGCATTGGAATGTTTGTGATTGGGCAGCTTGCAAAGACTGTAGACAAGAAAAATCCAGGTTTTGCGATATTGGGTACATCAGCAAACAGTGATTTGTATTTGAGCAGTGATATGTTCCTTTAACTGGAAAAGCACATGTGCTATACTTTTGCACAATATTTGGGGCCTTTTTTGACTATCCGTGCTTGCCTGCTACAAGTATTTACCCCACCAGATATACATATTACATGCTTTTTTTCTTTTTTTTTTTTTGATTTTCAATCAATATTTTCATCACTTACATATTCTCATCCAGCCTCTAACTAGTCCTATCGCTGACAAAGCTTTAGAGCTGTTATAGTTTTAAGACAACTGGGGAGCTTCATGTCCACTTTCACAATGGTTTAAGGGAAATATTCCAGAACTTTAATAGTTATGTACAAGGCAGATCAAAGATTAAAGGAATTCCTATATTTTCTATACTCCTTTTGCAATCCCCATACATGCTTCTACGTGCTGTATGCTATCTGAGCTCTATACTTTCTATGGTTATAAATACAAACTCTGTAGATATTTGAACCTTTCCTTACTGAGATAAACATAGTGTTAAGTTCGTTTTCTTAAGCCATAGGTACGTTTTGTTGTCATTTTTGGCATTAATCTGTTATTTTCAGTTACTCGTGTTTGCAGAACGTAAAAGATAAATGGATGTTTTGACTAGAATTAGCAATCCTTCCTGTTGGAACATGAAAGTATTAGCATAGATGTTTCCTCATTAACCATAGCAGGGCTTTTGTTTTATTCATGTTTTCTAAATTTATCTTTCTCCAGTACGAATACATGTACAAATGTTTTCTATGTATTTCCAACCAACACAGGATCAGCATTTTCTGCAAGGATTCTTGCAAGAACCAGGACGTAACAAAAATATTTGCTTACACTGTGAGAGCCTACCTACATATAAACTTATAAACTCCTGCATAAATGAGGGATATGTCAGGTTTCTACTGAGTAGTTTCAGTTATGAAAATCATGAATGCTGCTACATGGTGCACTTAAAGATAAAGATTGTGCCTTTTGTTTCTGTTTATGCTGCCCTAGCTATGTCAACTTTGGCTGACTCTCACAATCTTATGTCTACCAACCATCCTGATGTTCTGTCCTGTCATTAGATATTTCTAAACAGGAAGTGTTAAGGAAGGCTGTGTTAGGCACATGCAAGGAGGCGTGACTAGGACTGCATATGCAAAGTAATTTAACTCCTAAATGGCAATAATTGGGCAGTGAGACTGCAGGGCCATGATCTATACCAGGGGTAGGCAACCTTTGGCACTCCAGATGTTGTGGACTAAATGTCCGATAATGCTCTTATAGCCATAATGCTGGCAAAGCGTCAGAGTATATGTAGTCCACAACATCTGGAGTGTCTACCCCTGATCTATACACTGAAACAGTTTCAGTATCCTTTTAAGTGGTTCTGGACCTTATTATTGATTTAATAGTTTATTGCCGACGTATATTCTTTAGGTTCTTGCTCTAATAATCCATTAACTTCTTAAACAAACCTACAAGTAACAAGACAGTCTTAACCTAGGGATTATTAATATGCAACTTTAAATCCTGCAAATGGTGTCAATAATCTTATTGAAACTCATTTATTTGTCTCTGTGGATCAGTTTCCCTAGTAACATTGATGGGCACTTTCTGGAACTTGACACACTTTTCTTCAGTCAGTTATTTTTTTCCTTCTTACAACCGGATCCACATTGAAACTATGCACTCAATCACAAGATGTGGCTGTAGGCCACAAGTCTTATAAATTCCACTCTGGTAAGAAAAAGTTCACATTTTATATTGTCATTGCTAAAGCACATGAATATGTAAACTGGATGGTTAAAGGGACACTCCACTTCCAAAATATAAATCAAATTTAAAAACAAGCGGATCTGAAGTATACTGCAGTAAAGTGAATAGAACTGAGCCTGTTGGCAAGACACGGCAAATCACTGACAGCAGCAAAAGAGGACCTTATCCTGCTTCCAGAGACGCTTGCAGCCCATTTACATTGAGCCTGATTAGTAAGTAACGGTATAAGCCGCATTTACTCACCACCTGTTCTCGTAAGAGGCAGAGTTTTTAATCTTTTTTTTTTTTTTTCATTTATGTCTGTTTACAATAAAATATGCTATAAGATTCATATCACCTATCCTTTAAAAGGATTATTCCTTACTCATATATATTCTATAAAGGATATTAACTGTATGAGGAGCTTAAAAACTTCTATATAAGCTCCAGCTATACACACTATAAGAGTAATAATTGTGTATGATATGATAATTGGAGATTGTTAAAACGGTCTAATTTGTTTCTTCTGTTCTCTTGTTACATGTTCAATGCACATTAATGAAACGCCACCTATTGGAGGACATACATAATACGGTTGTATATATTTATAATACTATTTAATACTGCTCCACTTATAATAACATTATCGTTTTGTCCTGGATTGGTTAATTGGGATTGCACCTAAGTGTGTAGCAGTTATTTTGTAATTCTTTATTTTTGTGGTTAATCAGAAACATCATATTACACCGTGTGTGCGATAGGTATTCAGCATTTAGTACATTTCACGGTAAGAACAGCATCACATGCAAAGTCATAAACCGATTTTTATGTTTTATCTAGCATAAATTCCTCTTAGCTGTACAATCGGCTAGGTTGTCGCTTAGCTGGAGGTTGCGGGACAGTGGCTAGCGCACCTTCCAGGTTGTCGGATAGGGATGTATCTGGTCTTAATTTAGCTTAAGGTGCGTGAGTGTTGGGTGAGCATGGCATTTTCCTAGGGCTGGTATGAGCCTGGTATGCTCGTGGCTGTGGGCCGCTGGGCGGTTGAGCCATCATGACAGCTGTTAAGCGTGAATGGCTTGTTTAGGTAAAAGGAAGATGGCGGGGGGAGGGGGGGGGAAATGGCTGGGCGAGATGCCTGGCTGTCAGCTGTCAGAGCCAGATATAAGATATGGGATTCTGTACAATTAACTAAGGCATAGTAGAGTCAACAGTAAACATATAACAAAATAAAACACTGTCAAGACATAATAATCAGTCTGCCGGTGCTGCTTGTTTCAGGTGGGTGAATCTGGTGCGCCCGGACTTGTTCCCCTTGGCACAAATGTGCTGATATGGGCAATAGTCCATGAAGGTTGGGTTTCCGCTGAGGCCGTGTCAGCTGGTAGACCCAGTGCCTGTAGGAAGGCCGGTGCGTCCGACTTGTGAGTTAGGAGGTGCGTTTTGCCTGCTTTGTTTGCCGTCAGTCGGTGCTGCCCCCATTTGTATGTAATGGAGTTCTCGCGGAGCAGTTGTGTGATCTGTCGAGGAGATTTCCTCCACGACAAGGTGTGCCTGGAGATGTCCCTATAAAATGTTAATTGTGCCCCCTCAAATTGAATCGTGGGTGAGCCTCTTGTGGCTCCCATGAGTACCCCCCGATCAGAGTCCCGAACAAACTTCACGAGTATATCTCTGGGAGTTTCTTGGGGAGCTTTGGTGGCTTTGGGTAATCGGAAGCAGGAATCTACTCCTATTTGCTTTGCTTGTTTGGGTAGTAACAAAGTGGCTATCAGCCTTCGGCAGTAGTGGGTCAGCTCAGGGTCGGAAACCAATTCTGGCACCCCTCGGATCCTCACGTTCCGTGCCTTCGCCCTGTCTTCCTGATTAGCTAGTTGTGTTGTTAGGGTGTTGCATTGTGTTTGCAGCGACAACAGGGCTGCATCTGTGGCAGTTTGGGCTACCCCTGTGTCCTTGAGGCCCTCTTCCACCTTCACCACCCGGTTTGTGAGTCTGGAGACTTCCTCTCTTACCAGCGCCATGTCAGCTTGGAACATCATTTGTATCTCCTTCACTAGTGCCTTTATGTCGGCTTTTGTGGCAGGGGCAGAGTCACCCAGGTCCGGGGATGTCATGGTTTTTGCTTGTACCTTTTTTGTTGGTGAGTAAGTGGCTGTTGGGCTCTCGTATTCCGACGATGGGGAGGTATAGGTCCCGGTCGGTGCCATCTTGAACGGGTCCGGCCGCGTGGCTGTGCACAAGAAAGCCCCGATATCTCGGGAGCCCGAGCTCGGTTCAGCTTTGTATTTCTTCGCCTTCTTGCCCATGGTGTAAGGCACTTGGGAGGCTTATGGTGGCTCGTTAAATTTGCCGTTTTCCGCCTGTAGTTAGCGATGTGTTTATTTTCCTCGAGGAGCTGCTGCAGGCTGCGTCCAACTCGCTCGGACGTTGGCTCCGCCCTTTCAGTGTGTAGCACTTATAAATTTAGTAAGCCACAGTAGTGCTTCTTTCTACCTGTTCTAAACAGATAGACTTTCTAGCACTCAAATTTCTTTATTATTAAATAAAACATGGCTACTGCTTACCTTCAAACAGTCAAATGGACAAAGAAGGGACACAAAGAAAGGCATGGCTGAATGCAACTGAACCTGACATTGCATGCATTCTGGGCTCTGATTAGCTGAGCAAACAGAGTGAGATGAAATGTGCAGGGATAGTTGGTTAAAGGGACACTATAGGCACCCAGGCCACTTCATCTCATTGAAGAGGTCTGGGTGTACTGTCCCTGTCCCCTGACTAATAGAGATCTTTATCACCTTTGTCATTCCATATTGAGGAATTGTCAAATTAAACATCAAAGATGAACCAAACAAATAGGAGCTGTTACCTGCTGTTTGCACAGGCTGATGCCTACCCAGCATAAACATTATGCCTACTTTCTAAGCACCATCTGTCCTCACAATGGCTCTAGTTCCTCTCTTTAGCCATGATGTGAACCCAACCCGCCAGCAGTGGTGTTTTCTGGTTTTGTGCTGCCCTAGGCATAACAAAACTCGAGCACCCTCCCAACCCCTCTCCCCCCCTTCCAAATTTCTCTTCCTGACAGACACGCCCTCACTGATGCATGCACTGACATACACTCACTTACAGAAACACAATCATTGTCACACACTCTATTTAACCAACACACACTTTCACTAAAACATACACATTCATAGACATACACACTCACTCATTCACAGTTACACTCACTCAGATTCACTGACAGACACGCATTCACCGTCTGACACATATACACTCACTGACAAGACACACATGCACACTCTCTAACAGAAATGCATACACACTCATTGACAGATGCACACTCACTCAGTTTTAGACACACACACTGGGACACACATATACTCACTGACAGATACACACTGACAAACACCCATATACAATACTCACTGACAGACATGTATACACTCGGTGTCAGACACATACATTGAATGACAGACAAACATACACTAGCTGACAGAAACACACTAACAGACATACACATTCACTGACAGATACATAATCCTAGTGACAGACATGTATACAGACACTGACAGACACGCATACACACTGACACACTCACTGACAAAAACATATACACTTTCAGTGACAGACACACACTCACTAACACACACTATCTCACTTACAGACACACACTAACAGACACACACACACATTAACACACTCACAAACAGACACACTCACAGACACATGCTAACATAAAACACTAACACATTCACTAACAGACACATTAACACTCTCACTAACAGACACACACATACTCTCACTAACAAACACACAATTTTTTTTAAATTCTTTGCTTACATTTTAGTGAATTCTCTCGGGTTCGGTGGGCTGGCAGGGCAATGCAGGTGGTCTGGCGGGCGGTCGGACTGGCAGGCGCACAGCTCAGGCAGGCGGCGAATGAGTTCTAACCCTCCTAATCAGCTCCCTCGCACGCCTCTTAGTGTTGCCAGAGTGGCGTCATATTCTGGCTCCGGTATCACTGCGGTGCGCGTGAGGCAGCTGAGCAGGGAAGAGCTCAGGGGAGAGTGCTCCCCTGCCGCCCGGCTACAACATCAGATGCCAGCCTCGGGGGTGCCCTGAGGTGGCTAGCCGGCCAGCTCCTGGCCCACCAGGACCAGGAGGCTGACAAGGCATTTGCCAGGGCGATTGGGGGGCGGCCCCCTGAAAGTACCACCCAAGGCAAATGCCTTGTCAGCCCTGTGGTGTCACGGTTCTCACCGTGACATCCAGAAGGCCAGACGTGGTACCCCAGAAGTGCCCACCAGGGGATTTGAACCTGGGTCCTTTGCTGTCCTGGGCCTGCTATATGTGTTCAGTGCCTGTGTTCTAGTCTCTTGAACTTGTACTCAATATTGACCCCGACTTCTGTATTCGTTTATACTGACCTCTGGCATCCCTTGACTTCGGCTACACTTCGTTTATCCTGACCTCTGGTATCCTTGACTTCGGCTATCCCTCGACTATCCTGCTGTTTGCAGGCCTGGACTGGCCATCGGGCACACCGGGCAAATGCCCGGTGGGCCGCGGTGGCCGTGGGGCCGAGGCCGGCAGGGGAGATCACAGGATCTCCCCTGCCGGTCTATGCAGGGCCGGCACTATCCGAGCGCCGGCCCTGCTGTATTCCATGACGGGCCGGTGGGGAGATCAAAGCTCTCCCTCACCGGACCATTTGGACAGACCTGCGGCACATGCGGCTGGGGAGGGAGGGAGAGGACCCAGCGGAGCTCTCTCTTGCAGCTCCGCCGGGTTCCTCTCGCGAGATCCGGCGCGTTGCAATGGCAACGACCGGATCTCGCGAGAGTGAACTCTAGCGTTCACTTACCACTGGACCACCAGGGATTCTGTGGTGTGATTCTGTGATTCTGCCGGTCCCCCCCTCTCTCTCCCAGGTACCAGCTTGCCGGTCCCCCCCTCCCAGGCTAAAGGTAAGAAGGGAGGAGGGGGGGACATAATGCCTATCCCACGTACCCCTCCAGATTCACTGCATACAGCATGTTTCCAGTGTATCAGGAAACATTTTCAATCAATCCTTTCCTGCTTGTCAGAATGCTATTTGTTATGTATTTTTTCTCATTCTTGTATAATCGGGACAATAATCAGAGAAACAAAGACCCTCTCACACCTATCACACACAGCACACACAGCCCTTTAACACACAGCACTCTCACACCCATCACACACAGCCCTTTAACACACAGCACTCTCACACCTATCACACACAGCACACACAGCCCTTTAACACACAGCACTCTCACACCCATCACACACAGCACTCTCACACCTATCACACACAGCACACACAGCCCTTTAACTCACAGCACTCTCACACCCATCACACACAGCACACACAGCCCTTTAACACACAGCACTCTCACACCTAGCACACACAGCCCTTTAACACACACCACTCTCACACCTATCACACACAGCACTGTCACACAACACAGCCCTCTCACACACATCACACACAGCACTCTCACACCCACCACACACATCACTTTCACACAACACAGCACTTTCACACAACACAGCACTCTCACACACATCACACACAGCACTTTCACACAACACAGCACTTTCACACAACACAGCACTCTCACACCCATCACATATAGTACTCACACACAGCCCTCTCACATCCATCACACACAGCACTTTCACACAACACAGCACTCTCACACACATCACAAACAGCACTTTCACACAACACAGCACTCACACACATCACTTTCACACAACACAGCACTCTCACACACATCACACACAGCACTTTCACACACATCACACACAGCCCTCTCACACCTATCACACACAGCACTTTCACACACAGCACTTTCACACAACACAACACTCACACACATCACACACAGCACTTTCACACAACACAGCACTCTCACACCCATCACACACAGCACTTTCACACAACACAGCACTCTCACACACAGCACTCTCACCCCCATCACACACAACACAGCACTCTCACACCCATCACACAACACAGCACTCTCACACACATCACACACAGCCCTTTCACACATAACACTCTCACACATACATCACACACAGCACTCTCACACACAGCACCCTTACACACATAATAAACAGCAGCCACACACACATCACACACAGCACCCCTCAAACACAGCATCCATCACACACACATACTGCACCCTTCACATACACACTACATCCCTCACAGACACCCACTGCACCCCTCACACATACACACTGCACCAAACACACACACACAATACTTCCGAACATATTTATATTATATATATATTTATATATATATATATATATATATATATATATATACACACACAACAGCACCCCTCACGCACATACTGCACTCCTAAACACATTACGTTCCAGACACACACTAGATCCCTTACCCAACTCTGGATCATATACACACACACTAGATCCCTTTATACACTCTGAATCCGTTATATACACACACTCACTAGATCTCCTACACATTTTGGGTCCTTCAAACACACACTAGACTCCTGTATACACACACACTGCACCACCTACACACACACACTACATTCTTAAAATACACACTCTGGATCCCTTATAAACACACTAGATTCATTGTAAACAAACACATAATACACCCCTAAACACACACTCTCTACAATCCCTACAAACACTACATCACCTATACACACACACACACACACACACTATAGCCTGTATGCACACACTTACTACATCCCCTATACACACATTCTCTACAGCCTCTAGCCACATATGCATTACATTACACCAAAAACACAACACAACTAAAACCGACCTTATTACACAATACCACACCACAATCAGCTCACTCTACACACACGCAATCCCACAAGCAGGTTCCAAACACATGCACAATACTCTTTCCTTTTGTCTCCTGGTATCCATTTATAGAGACACCAGAGACAAGTTGCAAGGAAACACAGTGCAAGCATGTTATTAAATTTGCTTGCACTGCAGAACAAATACAGGGCTTTTTTTCTCATGCTAGAGCTCTTTAACAAGCATGGTCTGCCCTGGAAGAGCATTGAACCAACATGCTCACTTTGAGAGGGGGCGTGTTTGTCATTAGTGATGACGAAACACACCCTCTCTGACCCGCCCCCTTCTTAGTGGCCCGCTGTGATAAAAAAAATGTCCGGGCCGAATTTTTCTCCCAGTCCGGCCCTGGCTGTTTGTGTCCTTGTCGGTACTGCATTGGAATCTCCTTTCCTGCACAGCCGCCGTGCACAGATTCATAGTCCAGGTGGCTTCTTACCTGGACACCTTGGACTGTGTCTATCTGCAAGGGTGAGCAAACATATCTGCGCTACAAACTCCAACCTTAGGTAAGAACTCTGACATGCGGTAAATACACCACTGCCTGCCAGTGAGTTTTACCAGAGCAGAATGGACACGGATATCCCTGTCCCTCTGACTTCCACACCCGAGAACTGGGCTATGTGATACTTTCCACATTAGCAGAGTAAATTTTTAGAATTCCTCTTACATTGTTTGTGGAAACCACATAATTAAGAATAAGAGTTACCATGTTTTCTGAGCAGTATTGGTTACAATATATGGTATTGTTAAAAGAACACTCTAGGCACCATAACTACTACAGCACACTGTAGTAGTTATGGTGTCAGAAGTGCTTTGGAACCCCTTCACTCAGGGATGTAAGTAGTCAACCTTTCTGCTAATGGTTTGACTTTTTACCTGGGTTTAGCTCTAGTTCATTGGCTGAAAGTGATCAACTGACAGCCAATGAGCAGGAATGTAACAGTGGCTTCTTACAGGGGATTCCTGCTCTCTATACAGGTAGAGGAGAGTCGGGGAGCAGTGCATAGCCGACCCCAGGTAAGAGGTCAAATCGTTAGAAAATCATATGACTATTTAAATTGTGTAGGCACTAGAACACTCCTGGCACCTTGCCTCCCTTTAAAAAGGTAGATTGAATCTCTATCTGGAGCATATAGCATTCACACTGTGCAGCACGGACCCATGAAGCACCTTTAGAGGCTGTCTAGTGACTACCTGCCGTTTATATTAAAAAGTCTGCAGGGACAGGCTGTAGACACCAGGACAACTACATAGTTGTTGTTGTTTCAGTGACTATAGTGTCCCTTTTAACATAAAAAACCCTAATATACAATGTAACCATATATATGCGTTTAGTGATGCTAACTGAAAGATTTCCAAAACACATCAGGTTTAGACTTGCCTATATTAGGAACATACAAATGATGTATTTAGTTTGTGTCAGATATGTAAAATCAGTGATAGACAAAGGGTAGTCCAGCTATTTTAAAACTACAATTCTCATGATGTTTTAACATCCTTAAAGTGCACCAGTCATGGTAAAAATCCTTTTTTAAATGGTAGAGGGGGTAGAGGGGGACAATTCATCTACAGAACTGCAAGCAAATACATACAATTTTCAATTGATATAAAAAAGTATCAATCAATAGAGGTGTATGTATGCCAAGAACAGAGTGACAGGAGAGATCAGGTGAACTGTCCTACAGGCAGTTTTCATGCTCTGTCACATCATCTACAGTTCATACTGTAGTTGCTAAAATTATTCATGTGCCAAGTACATCTCGCTCTTTGAATGTAGGATTGGAGTAACAGATGTCATTCTGTTCGGAAGCCAATGCACTGACAATAAAACCAGTGTGTCATGTCATAGGACAGGGGTGTACTGTTTGGAGAAGTGTTCTTTAACAGGACCAGTTGGGTAGGTGGGAATGAGAGGATGTTACATTAGTTCAACACCCACTGACCCAGCATGATGGCAGTACTGGGAAGGGGAACGTATTTAACATCTCCTAAAGCAATTAAGAATTAAGTTATCACATTACATGTGAATTGCATATGGAGATATTATCTGCACAACTGGTAGGGCTGATGCTTAGTGTCATGAAACATGACTGGAAGTATCACAGGATAACAGCTCAATAGCTGCTGTTGAGTTTGTCGATCAGTGCATTAATTTGTATCAACCTGTATGGCTGTAAAAGTGATAACGTAATGTTGTGGTAACCACGCCTACCCTGGGTCATTGCTCCACTTCTTCATGTTATATTAATGCTAAATGTAACCTCTCCAAGTCATTTTATGATGCAACTGATTTTAATGTTTTAATTTTGTGCTCCTGCATTATACTTGCAATGCCACACTCTGCATATTTGGCATCGCTATTATGACGTTATTATTGTTGGCTACTCTTTGGTATCCAGACCTCAGCTAATTTATGGACCTTGTGTACCTCTGTAACCCTGACCTTGCCTAGGCTATTAACCTATATACCTCTGTTCTTCCCGACTTCGGCTAGTTATAATGGATTTATCTTTTGCTTTATTTCAGCCTTCTTGCCTACCTTGCCTTCCTTGTACTATGCCTATGTAACAGTTATAGGTGGTTGTGATGCTTGGAGTGTCCTTTTAAAGTAAGCAAAAAAACAGAATTTTAAACAAGAATTAGCCAAATGATCCTTCTATTACAGCCTCGAGTTAAACTGTTGCTAAGCAGGCAATAAAACACGCTCACAAAAAGAAAAAGAAAAAACATCTAAGAGGAAAATGGGTCAGTTTTTGTTTAAGTGGAATTCATTGAATACAATAGGCTTTAAAATGCATTGCTTGAGGCATAATTTCAATAGTGAACAGTGACCTAGTCTTAACATAACATAGTCTTATTTTAGTTTACAAACCAGACTGTACTGCACAAAATACTCTAGATTTTAACTACATAACAGTTACTGAAAAAAATATCATACACAAAGTTCAAGCTACATAAATGCCTTATAGCAGGCAGAGGTATTAGTGGAAATATATGTCTATAATTTGATATTTTGAATTAAAATGAATAAACCCTTTTAATGCCAGAAGTCTGAATAATCCAATGTAATTTGATGCATCCATCACTCTGGGGGTCACTGAGTTTAACTATGTTCTTTAAAATTTATCAAGCTTGTTTCAATGCGTGTCGATGAAAACAGCTGTCAAGAATAGATGATCGCGGTTCAAAAATATTGACATGTTTCCTTAGACCACCCCTGCATTTAATGTTTTTAAAGTTTCTATTTTAAAGTCTCTATCAAGATACTTCTATCATCAATATACTACATCCAACTTTACGCAAAAATACCAAACACATAAAATATTTGGCTGGTAGATTCTGATATTTCTGAATTAAATGTATTCTATATTCTAATATCAGTGGGTATATATATGCATAGTATATAAATGAAATTGTTCCATTCTAGAACTAACTTTGCTTTCTTGCCTGAACACTGCAATGTTAACAAGCTGTAGGGATCTATTACTTGTTTCAATATTCTTGTGTTCTAGTTCTTCTGGCTTTATGCCCACGTTGCAATGAAAACAACTGCTTAGCAACATACTTATTCCCAGTATGTGCATAATGTACATTTGAATTGGTTGAAAATCTAGATCTAGGACATTTGTCATCTTTTTGGGATGTGTGCCTCTTCCCATGATATTCATACTTAAAAACTAGAGAAATCTCAATGTATCCTTCCTAGTAAAATATTAAATAAATATTGTGGCTCAAGGTGCAACTGTAATGCATGGGATAGCCAACCTTGATTGTAGATCAGATGTACACTTTATATATGAATAGTGGTTGATTTACTAAACTGGTCATGGTCCACACCACTATGTTGGTAGGAGTTGTATTACAGAACATGGATATTTGACATATTCCTTTTAAGTAAATAATAGAATATCAGTAAACGGGAACCAGCGGTTGGCTCATCTGAGCTGTCGGCTGGTATGAATTTGTAGGAGATTATTCATGTCACTGGTTCCATGAAAAAACTACCACCAGCATGGCAGTAGATAGAGATTGCTGTGGAAGAGAATATATTTTGGGAACATATTTTCCCACATTTCATATCCCTTTACTTAATGATAAGGGAGTTGTTCATGGCAGCGTCCTGAGACATCACATTATACAGCACTCCGTCTGTTACAAGAGCATCTTACAGCAAGGTAGCTATGCACAATAAGGAGAGCAGATTTCTGTACTCTATTCTAGTGTCTATAGCACAAAAGATGAAGCTATAAATCTCTGTTCTCAAACTGCTAATGTCTAGGCCACAAATGTTGACATGGACTCATGGAGTAATAAAATCATGCTAAGAGGCCTAAAACATCTCATGCTCTTACATTTACATTGTTTCATACTTGCATAGTAATATAGGCTGAAAAAAGGCACAGCTTTGCACACATCACTGTTATTGATTAAGGAGAAGCCGTACAGTTTTTGAAGAAATTTCAAATTTTGTCACAAAATAATAAGAAAAAAAAATCCTACTTGACACCAAAATGATTTCTCCTTGGAGAGACATGCTCTTACTTATTAACTATTATATCATTTAATAATCTGTTGAAAATAATAAGAAAAAAATCTAGCATCCAATTTTTTTTGTTTTTAATCGGAGTATAATGTGATAAAAATAGTATATTTAGGACTCTGTCATTGGTGACAGTCATCGCTCAGAAATCTTTAGAATGAGTAGGTATGAACTTCTGCTTTATCAGACCAACTCGGTCAAGAAGTGGGCACTTGGCACAGCTAGGTAAGAGTCAAACCGTTCATAAACAGTTTGGCAAATTACCAGCGAACAGAGGCTGGGGATTCAATAGAGCGTGCTGAGTACGGTGCCCAGAGTGTTCCTTTAATAAATATTATTTTTCATTTCCATACATTTAGTGGTATCATTCTTATTCAGTTTTGATGTATGTAAAGGGATACTCTATCACTCTCTTGAATCTATCACTTTTCATTTAATTAATTAATAAATGGTTATAGAGAGGCCAGACATCTAAGTTAAAAGAAAGTATGTTTTAGTATGATTTAAATATTTGGTAGAATACTTCTTGATTGTTTTGCAGACCTAATTTTGCCCTAAATATATGTTATTGGCACTTTTTTAGGCGACAGGGACACTTTAAGCATTGTTACATGGTGAAAGGTTAATAAATTTGACACCATTTTCTTCAACTTTAAAAGACTCCCATTATGAAGACATACAATACAATTTTACTCTTTATTAAGCAGATCTGATTACCAGCATAGCTTTACATACAAGGTTCTTGTATGGCAGAGCTTAGTGCAAAATTTCAGTCTACAAAATAAACTGATACCACAGGATGTGTAAACCAGTTTATATATGTGGTTTCCTGTAAATTGTTGGCGGGAAATAAGGGAAGAGAACTCAAACCAAAATGATTTCTATAACTTAAATATAATGACTAGAAATGGGGGAAGACTGCCTACTTTTGGTCTGGGGTAAATACAAACAAATAGCTCATATTGATGCCATACCATCACAACATCCCACCACACTTTTTTCCAAGTTGCAATTTTATATATATTTGTTTATTCTAATATAGCAAGAACTAGAATATAATAAAAGCAAAACATTTATTTAATCCAAGTATCCACATATGTATTCACATTTACACCAACAGATATACCCACACAAAACAACTTGTGCTCAGCCAGTCAGGCCTAATCATGTATGTACAGACATTTGTTTTGGACTTATTTGGAGCTCATCAGCAAGATGCACGTGATCTCCCGCTAGGATGATATCTAAGTCTAGATCACCCTTATAACTTAGGAAGAGCCTTAGTAAATGCATATGAGAGAAAATGAGAACACGCCCTCCCGATTCCAGTCTACTCCACTAAACTACTAGCAATGTAAATATACCATTTATATGGTGACACTCATAGACATATAAATACATAGACGCCGCATTGACTTCTAGGGGGCGAGAAATGCGGGCGCCATTTTGGGCCGGTCACCCGGTGTGGTTTATTCCAGATAACTTCCTATTCGTTCATTATTATCAATAAAAAAATATATAAATTTGGGAATTGTTTACACTAAAAACAAAGGTGCCTTTTGCAATGTTTTCTGTACACTGTAGAAATAATATTTAATACCTATTATAACGATTAGCAATGTACAGTCTGCACTGGCCCTACGCTAGCCACAGGAAACAAATATTATTAACAAGTTGAATCTCAATCTGATCACAGAAGATACATTATAATAAATATTTTTTTTTTCATTTAGAAAGTGAACTATACACTTATTTATATAATTTTTTTGTTATATTATTTTAGAATGTTAACATTTAAAACATATGGAATACAGAACCTGCTTGAGCTCCTAGTTTAAAGAGTTTTTTTTTTCACTACAGACAAATCTCTAGTAAGAGGAACACTATAGTCACCTAAATTACTTTAGCTAAATAAAGCAGTATTAGTGTATAGATCATTCCCCTGCAATTTCACCAGTGGTGTATCCTGGTTTTGTGCTGCTCTAGGCAGGACAAAACTCAGGCTCCCCCCTCCATCCCCCGCCCAACCGTTCCCCCCGCCCCGCCTTCTAAATACACACAAACACACATTCACTGACAGATACGCATACATTAGCTAACAGACACACACACACTCACTAACAGACAAACACACACTCACTAACAGACACACTCACTAACAGACACACACAGTCACACACACACACACTAACATACACACTCACACACACTAACAGACACAGACTCACTCACTAACAGACACACACAGTCAGACATACACACACACTGACACACACTCACTAACAGACATACACTAACAGACATACACACACACACTCACTCACATTAACACATTTTTTTAATTTTTTTTTATTTACACCCCCAGCCTCCCTACTTTTGGGAATGCTGGGGGGGGAGGTGTTCTCTATCTCCCTGGGGTCTAGTGGGGCTGCCGGTTGGGTTGCTGGGCGGGCGGCTGGCGAGGGAGCACTTCCTCTGAGCTGTCTGCTCAGCTCCCTCGCGCGCCGCAGAGTGAGGCTGGGAGCCGGAATATGACATCATATTCCGGCTCCCAGCCTCACTCTGCGGCTGGCGAGGGAGCTGAGCAGACAGATCAGAGTAAGTGCTCCCTTGCCAGCCGCCCGCCCAGCAGCCCAGCATGTCAGTTAGCCGCAAGGCTAACAAGGCATTTGCTATGGGCATTTGGGGGCGGCTTTTTTGCCACCCCCTGGAAAATGCCGCCCAAGGCAAATGCATTGTTTGCTTCGCGGTTAAAACGTCCCTGAATTTCACTGCTCAATTCACTGTCATTTAGGAGTTAAATCACTTTGTTTCTGTTTATGCAGCCCTAGCCACACCTCCCCTGGCTATAATTGACAGAGCCTGCATGAAAAAAAAAACTGGTTTCACTTTCAAACAGATGTAATTTACCTTAAATAATTGTATCTCAATCTCTAAATTGAACTTTAATCACATACAGGAGGCTCTTGCAGGATCTAGCAAGCTATTAACATAGCAGGGGATAAGAAAATCAGAACTTGCAATAAAGAAAGCCTAAATAGGGCTCTCTTTACAGGAAGTGTTTATGAAAGGCTGTGCAAGTCACATGCAGGGAGGTGTGACTAGTGTTCATAAACAAAGGGATTTAACTCCTAAATGGCACAGTACTGAGCAGTGAGGCTGCAGGGGCATGCTCTATACACCAAAACTGCTTCATTAAGCTAAAGTTGTTCAGGTGACTATAGTGTCCCTTTAACCACAGCTAAGACACTTCACAAATACACTTTTTTGTGTGTCAAGGTTATATCTACTATAAGTGCCCCAAGTCCTTCTGCTACATTTTGTGTAATGGTTCATTGCACAAAACACTTACATTTCAGTTAGTCAGGAAACTCCAGAATATCTGCATTAATGAGGACACCATCTCAAGAAAAATTATAAATTAATTGTTTAACTAAAGTTACAGAAACTTTGAAAATCATGCTGAACTTATGAGAGCGAAGCACCGAGAATTAATAAAAACACTTACATAAAAAGATTAGTTTTTCTGCCTGCATTCTCATGCTGACAGCCTTATAGAAAAAGAGATTGCAATTGCTCTGCAGATCATAGACATATATATTCTATATATGTCTATGCTGCAGATCACACTGTGACCGATCCAAGATGGCTGCCCCGCGGCTCATCAGCGCCAGTAGGCAGTAGCGGTCAATGCGGCGTCTATGTATTTATATGTCTATGGTGACACTGCTGTATAATTCACAGGAGGTCTGACCTTTTGCCTGTTGCAAACACTCTACCGTGGATTGTTTGCTATGTATAGAAAGGCAACAATGACCATGCAGCCTTATGGGAAATATTTAAATCAGTGACACAGTGACACCAACTGGCAATACATTATAGCATAGGATAGCATACAGAGGTTTAGCTTAAATGTTGCATTTAAATATATTCTACACAGAAATACAAAGAAAGTGTGATGAATAAAGATGAATGAAAGACACAAAAATGTACCATATTTCTAATTTGGTACCATTTGTTAAGTTGTAAACATACCTTTTATAAAAGGTAATTCAGAAGGAATTTCACAAACATTTTGAGAATTAACAGATCACAGGGCGTCACGATCACTTGTCTTTACCAGCTTGTCTCAAATAAATCTAGGAGGAGACCAATTATAGCCGAAATGAGAGATCAATGAAGTGAAAAGTTTTACAATTTATTCAGACATCAAAATATATATACACAACAAAATACCATCCAATAAAAATAGCCTTAATGGGCTCAAAACCCTTTGGTCAGCAGCTGAAAAAATACAATATAAAGTGCACACTGCAAAAAACAATAAGTAAACGGAAGTAAAGATAAATGGCTATAAATAGCCACTAGCATACACTATCCCTTCACAACATCCACTTGGGATAATAGCTGTGGATCACCCAAATGGGGATGGGAATGAGTCAATTACTGAGTGATAATCATAGGAGTCACTAGCAAATAATTCCCAAATGCAGAGTCAAAGTGCAAGAAAAACTCAAAGTGCCAAATGCATATAAAAATCAAACTGCTGATACCAAAAGTACAGGTGTACAGCTGTTTTGGCCTGCACGTTATTTTTTTTCTGTTACCCACTCACCTGGTCCTTGTTTGTTTATATTTTGAGAATTAACGTTGAGTGTTGAAATGGAGGGAAGGGCGGAAGGTTTGGGTGCTGAAGTGGTGCATGATGCTGCATATTCTTATCTATCTTGAGTGCAGGGGAGGATTCAGTATGTCAATCTGAACCATATAATCTTACTGTTTACACAGTCTGCCAGATTAAATGTATGGCCTTTTGTACATTATATTATGGTATAATATATTATGAATGCCCCTGTCCGACCAGAGAAACTGAAAAACAGGACTCTCATAAGGAAGCTCACATTTTTGTGAAATTATGACGTTTAGAGAGAAGTACCCTCGGGAACGCAAAGAGGGTACATTTTGATACCACATCTCCCAAGCCACACTCCAGAATTTAGATGTTGGGGCAAGCCCCTAGCAAAGATCTCATATTTCACTGTTTGAGAGACACAGTGTTCTGCTAGGGTAGGGACCTCAGGCGATGTCCATCTTTTAGCTAGTAAACTCAAGTCTGCTATAAGAATATAATATGTGAGATATTTAATCGGCCGGGTGTATGAATCTTGAAATATAAACAGTATTATACATTCTGGGGAATTAGGGTTTGTAAAACCTGTACATAATTTAGTAAGGGAGATTACTGCCTCCCAATATTGTCTTAATTTTGGGCAGCTCCTCAAGATGTGTAGCATGGTACCCATGTCCCCAGTACATCTTCAACATGTGTTTGATAATGAGGGCACTTTAACCCCTTAAGGACACATGACATGTGTGACATGTCATGACTCCCTTTTATTCCAGAAGTGTGGTCCTGAAGGGGTTAAACTATTTTAACCGGCACTAGGTATTATCTGAAAACAGTTTGTGTGATAGTTCTATGTGAGATGCACATAAAGTAAGTCCTGTAGTGATATTAAATGCTTTTATCCAGCCGGATTCCGTGAATTTCATTGCCAATTTCTTTTTCCCAAGCCATAATGAAAGACAATTTATGTATGTCTTGTTTGGGTTGTAAGAGTTTGTATACAATGGTAATTAATTTGGTCATTGGGATTTGTGTTACACAAAGTTTCTAAAAGTCAGTATGCAGCAGCTCATTTACATAGCATTTTTCTGATTTGCCATCCAAGATTTCAATTGCATATATAAAAACTTGACGGTACTCGGTACATTATATTTAGTTTCCAATTGTTGGAATAAGAGCATGTTATTTTTATCTCACAAAACATGTAAAGGTGTTACTCCGTGTCTAATCCAAATTTGGTAGTTAAGAGATTCATTAGAAAATAGCTGAAGTGAACTACAACTAAAGGGCAGCCACATGGAGGACATTGGGTGCACAGTTGGCAGGACAGCAGGTAGTACTGAGCAGTGTCCTGGCCACCCCAGCTAGTTGCTGCTGCAGGAGGATCCCCTGGGGCTGGCTGAGTGGAAGGCTGTGTAAACAGTAAGACTGGAGCTAAGGTGATAGGAAACTGTTCTTACCCATCAGCGATACCCACGTTGGAAGTCCTGCACTGTGTCACTCTGGCACAGAATTAGTTCTGCCAATGTACATTATTCAGTAGGGGATAGATCCATCATGTAACCCAACCAGTGAGGTGTGCTGGGAGTGCAAGATGAGCCCAGGGAGGCAGCGCCGAATAGATTCAACTGCTCATGGATATTATTCACCAGGGACATGTGGCACGAACAAACCCTACTCCATGCGTGCGCAGAACTTGGTTCTGGTGGTGAAAGGATTAAAATTGACTATTTGTCTGCACTAGACCAACAATATTATAAAATCCTCCTTAACACCACCCACTCTTAACTATAATCATATAAATAGTATCCTAATACTGCCACCACGTATTGCCTTGGTTCCCCTAGCAAATAAGACTTAAACAACCCAAAAAATATGATTTATCTATGCAGGTTCAAATTATTAATAAATTGGTCTAATCAGGTATCCTAAGTCTTTACCAGACAAAGACAGAACTTAATAAAGGAATATGTCTTATGAGCAAAAAAATTGTCACAATGCATACAAACAAACTGATGACATATGAATTATTTACACACTTAACAGTTAAAAATAAAAAGGAGAAATTAAGAGAAAGCCCAACTACTCACTTAGATGGTAACCATAGGCGTGCGCAGCCTATTGCATTAGGGTGTGCACCCTAAAGCACAAGCACACGCGGCGTATATATATATATATATATATATATATGTGTGTGTGTATATGTATGTATGTATATATGTATATATATACACATATATACACACACAGACACAAAGCTGTGGGTGTGTGCTGTGCGAGGGTGCTGTTAGTGTGATATGTGTGTGAGGGTGCTGGTAGTGTACTATGTGGGTGTTTGTGTGTGCGTGCTTGTGAGGGTGCTGTGAATGTACTGTGTGTCAGGGTGCTGTTTGTGTGTGTGTGTGCACTTGTGAGGGTGCTGTAAATGTACTGTGTGTGAGGGTGATGTTTGTGTGTGAGGGTACTGGTAGTGTGCTGTGTGTGTTTGTTAGGGTCCTGTTTGTGTTTGTGAGGGTACTGTTAGTGTGCTGTGTGTTTGTGAGGGTACTGTTAGTGTGCTGTGTGAGTGTGAGAGTGCTGTTTGTGTAATGTGTGTGAGAGTGCTGTGTGTTTGTGAGGGTGCTGTGTGTGTGGGTGCTGTATGTGTGTGTGGGTGCTGTATGTGTGGGTGCTGTATGTGTGTGTGGGTGCTGTATGTGTGTTGGTGCTGTGTATGCGTGTTGATGCTGTGTGGGTGATGTGTAGGTGTGTGTGCTGTGTATGTCTATGGGTGCTGTGTATGTCTATGGGTGCTGTGTATGTCTGTGGGTGCTGTGTATGTCTGTGGGTGCTGTGTATGTCTGTGGGTGCTGTATGTGTGTGGGTGCTGTATATGTGTGGGTGCTGTATATGTGTGGGTGCTGTATATGTGTGGGTGCTGTATGTGTGTGGGTGCTGTATGTG
Source organism: Pelobates fuscus (assembly GCF_036172605.1). Taxonomy (NCBI): domain Eukaryota; kingdom Metazoa; phylum Chordata; class Amphibia; order Anura; family Pelobatidae; genus Pelobates; species Pelobates fuscus. The sequence goes on along the minus strand of NC_086318.1, from coordinate 302,472,407 downwards.
TGTGGGTGCTGTATGTGTGTTGGTGCTGTGTATGTGTGTTGGTGCTGTGTATGTCTGTAGGTGCTGTGTATGTCTGTAGGTGCTGTGTATGTCTGTAGGTGCTGTGTATGTGTGTGGGTGCTGTGTATGTCTGTAGGTGCTGTGTATGTCTGTAGGTGCTGTGTATGTCTGTGGGTGCTGTGTATGTGTGTGGGTGCTGTGTATGTGTGTGGGTGCTGTATGTGTGTTGGTGCTGTGTATGTCTGTAGGTGCTGTGTATGTCTGTGGGTGCTGTGTATGTCTGTTGGTGCTGTGTATGTGTGTTGGTGCTGTGTATATGTGTGTGTGGGTGATTGTGGGGGGTGGAGGTACATTACTTAATATCCCCCCTCCCTTCTTACTTTATGTAGGGAGGGGGGATCTTTCCTTGCTGCTTTCCCTGGTGGTCCAGTGGAGGTGGGGGCAGATCAGTTATCCCCCCTCCCTTCTTACCTTATGCCTGGGAGGGGGGATCCTGCTGCTGCTGCCGCCATCCATCCCTGGTGGTCCAGTGGAGAGTGAACTCTAGCCCCGCAGGGCTAGAGTTCACTCACGCGAGATCTGAGCGTTGCCGCGGCAACGCTCAGATCTCGCGAGAGGAACCCGGCGGAGCTGCTGGCAATAGCTCCACCGGTCCTCTCCTGCCTCCCTCCCTGCCTGTGAGCCGGTGAGGGGAGGCTGAGAGCAGAGCCGGCGCTCGGATAGCGCCGGCTCTGCATGAGCCGGCAGGGGAGATCCTGAGATCTCCCCTGCCGGTCTCAATAAATAGGCGTGCCGCGGGGATTAGGGTGTGCCCAGGCACACCCGGCACACCCCGTGCGCACGCCTATGATGGTAACAGTATTTTCTGTCTCGGGGGATGGAGAGGCCCCGGCATATTTGATCTTGGCCACTAGTATGCACACTATACATTTAGCCATCATTAGCTTTATTCCTTCTGTATTTATCTCAAGTTTCCAAGCCGGGCCGAGAGGTGGTATAGGCGGACTGAAGGCAGACCTATAGTAAGAATAAGTGGTGTGCCCCTTCTGTTTCAGAATAACACCAATCCAAATAGAACATTTTAATTTCATTTTCTCTTGTAATAATTTGTGCATCTATCAGTTTTTTACAATGTATTAATGTCATAGTTCCTTGTTCTGAATATGCACAAAAGGAGGCATGATTATTAATCTGTGGGTTATTATTGTTTATTTTGAATATGACACTGTTAGAAATGGTCTCCTGACTGCTAATGGTCACTAAGCATACCAAAACAATCCACTATCTATGAGGGGATACAGGAACATGGTAGATTAGCCAGTTAGTTTACATTGAAGCTAGACTTACAGGTAAAATTTCACACCTGTCAGAGGAGTTCTGGTTGGAGTCACAACTTCAAAAGAGGAATTCATGTTGTAAACTTTCTGACATCTATCACATTCCTGTACAATCAATTGAGCCCTTCTTGTGGCTCAAATTGGCCATACCACCTCTACCATAGCGATATTCAATAATGAGAGAGTGAATTATGCTCCCTAGTGTGACAATGTTTTCTCTCTGAGTAAGTGCCCGGGTTTCCTGCCCATTCTCCTAATCTGATTCCCTGAACAGAATCAGCCCAATTAAGACATTTTTTAGATTCATTTTGGCTGCTTGCTACAATGAAATGCTTAAAAATAACTTATATGGGAATCATAAAGGGATATTATATATACTTTGTTTTGTTTATTTCTTTCTTAAATACAATAATATTTTTGATTATTCCAAAAAATGAAGAAGGATATGAACTACCCACTACTTACAGCTGGCACTCACCAGGGAAACATTGCTCTGTTGGTTGAGTAGGGTAAAATTAGATCACTAGTAACTATGGTAAGCATGCCACTAACGTTTACTGACTCTGTTCACGTGAATGTTAGTGCCCAAGATGGGGTATAAATAACATGATACATTTTGTACAAGAAACAAATTAAGGACTCTGTATATCAACAATGAGACAGTGCTGTTTACAATAATAGAAACATAAGCCCTGCTATGCAGCTCACATGTTCTTGTTATGAGGCTAGAAAAAGAAAACGTAGACTAGACATTCATTTGAAGCTGGTTCAGAAAGTAGTAAACAGCAGAATTAATGTTCGTATTTACCTCATTATGGATACATTAATGCTGGAAATTTTTTTGAATGACATTTGATGACATTTGATGCCAGTGAGCGCTAGGCAACAATAGTGGCATTATTTCCTCTTCTCAACTGGTCTACTAAAATATTCTTCTTCGGGAACATTTCCAGCATTAGAAATAAATACATTTATTTATAATGCTGGAGCATTTAATAGTTAATTAGAGTTACTTAACTCCAATACCAGGTCAAGACAATCTCCTTTCCACAGCTCTTCTCTGTCCCCAGAGGGACATCACTAATGATGGAAGAGCATATGCTTCTCATGTAGAAGCACTGAGTTCCTACTGCGCATATGTGGCAATTGCCGTGCTAGACCAATAGAATGCTTCACATTGAGAAACAAAAAAATCAAATGATTTTCTATGAGAAGCCCTCTCATTTGATTTGTGTGAGCATGCACAACAAGAAATAGCACCCTCCTAACTTTCTGATTGACAGCCAGGAGAGTGCAATCTAGGAGCTATATACAAGTGTAAATTTCTTTTGAATGTTGCACTTTTATAGAATAAGAAAAAGGGTATTTTCAGTAAACCCATAAAGTAGTGAAGTGCATTAGAGGTCTGGAGTACTCCATTATAGACCTAGTGCCTGTATGAATGAAAATATCACAGTAAGGGCTACTAACAGAGATACATTAGATGACTGTTCCTTTGAACAGCCAATATGCTGGAGGTCTGTGGAGGATGGTGCACCGCAACACCGGGCCCAATATAGCTCCTCATCTCAGACATAGTCAAGTTCTTCAGATGATAATGTATAATTTTTATTCAAGTGCATTAAAATATGATTTTTTTAAAGCTGGGCATTCTTTTAAAACAGGGTTCTCCAAAGATGCTGCTGAACTACAACTCCCATGATTCTTTGAATTAAATAGGTAGCTAGCAAATCATGGGAGTTGTAGTTCAGCAACATACAGAGGGTCGGAATTTGGAGTACCCTGCGTTAAAGGCCTGCAAACTATTAGGTACACAAACCTGTTCATGTCCCTAGTAAAATACAGGTCCCTTCTGTTCAAATATTTTTTAATATAAGTTTTACTTACCTTATCCTAGCAAGATTCGGCGTTGCTTACTTCTCCTCCACCTGTGATATCACTGAGAAGGCATGGCCTCCTCTATGATGGTCCAATCCAATGCTGCTCATAGAGGATCATCGGGGACCTGATGCACATATGCGGGGAGTGCTGCGCATGCATCCAACCTTTCCGATAGTTTTACTTGCTCTGGACCACAGAAGCCAATTTAGTGGCTATCTGTATGACAGCCACTAGAGGTGGATTTAACTCTACAATGTAAACATTGCAGTTTCTAGAAAAACTGCAATATTTGTAGAAGGCAGGGTTAAAACTAACGGATCACTGCATCTAGATCACTTTATTGAGATGGGTGATTTAACAGCTTAAAGGCATAGTATAGGCATTAAAACAACATTAACTTAACAAATTCAGCAGTGAGACGGCAGGGGCATGATCTAGACACAAAAAAACGGCTTCATTAACCTAAAGTGTTCCTTTAAATCTGTAAGGGTATATTCCTAAAACCGGGAATATAACACACTGACATGCAACAGGAAATCTGTAGATTGCGGATATTAACTTTGAAACAGTGTGGTGGAATCTCGGTAAAAATAAATTTAGTAGGCCGAGATTACCACGTGGCATGTGTACGTGCATATGCTGACGTATCGATCAGTTGGTTGCACGAGGCAAGATACGATCAGTAGTGTACGGAGCATGTGCAAGAATACAGGATGTAGTATTCCCCTCCTCCATTGTGCTGGACAAGCCATGCGGTCAAGCAGGAAGTTAATTCTTATTTGTATTGATTGGTCAAGAGAATGTGCGGGTGGAGCTTAATATGGGAGGAGTTATGTGCCTATATAAGGAGCCTGCACTATTGTCCGGGGCCCAGAACTTGTTGTATTTTGGTGACGTTAGTCCCTCTGAGTCCCGATCGGTGATCCAATAAAGAATCTCTTCCTTCCTGAAGAAACCTGTGTCCATCTCTCTGTGCTTCGCTTCCGTCAGTTTCTCCGGTATCATTTGGTGCATTGGCCGGGAAGCTCATCGTTCAACGGTAGCTGAGAGGCAGAGGCGTGAGACGGTCTATCTTTGCCCACGTTCTCTACGGCTGCACCCCTGAACTTCTGCGTGGACCTCCCTTCGTCTCGGCGCCACTGGTCTGTTGTCCAGGAGATCATCGGCCTCTACGTAAGAAGTGCTGGGGTGTCCCCGTCGATGAGTGTGAACTCAGGTTCAGGAACGAGGAGGTAAGACAACTGCTGTTTTAGACGGCAGACCCACTAGGGGTATACCGATTGTGCGGTAGGCCCATCAGGGGTTTGAATTGTGTATGGAATCTGCCCCCTCTGTCGGAGGGAAGGAGCGAAGGCGCACCGCTCGATCGAACGCTCTTTAGTCAGACCGTTTGATTTTGTTAGTCAGGCGGGGCTCTGGTGTAAATAGCCCTAGCCGGACACCGGTGTCTTGTCTAGACTAGCGTTCTAGGGTGTATATTTTGTTCGCTAGGTCGGAGGGACCGGGAGACTAAGCGGCGTCTGTGTAAATTCGGTTCGCTAGCTCTCAACCTATCTTGGCTAAGTGGGAAGGCGTGTAAATTTGGAACCCACTAGATTTTTGATAGTAATCGACTAAGAGGCGTCTGTGTAAATTCGGTCCTCTAGCTCGCTATATGTGGTGCTTGGGCAGTGTGGCTAACCAAAACGGATGTAGATAGTTTTAGGTAGTCCATTCAAGGTACTGGCCAATAGTTTAGTTGGGATTGTAAATGTGTTAAAGATTGTTTAGTAAAGTGTATATCTTGTTAGATAGCGCGAGCTCAGCCGTCTAGCGAGAGTGTTAATAGTGTGTTGCTGTATTATAGTGCACGGTACCATAACCCTGTATATTTACTGACACTGTATATAAGTACTAATCATTGTCGTCTATTGCATGTTTAACACCATAACCACTAATAATTGTATTGTGACCTTAAATTGTGCTTTGACCTATGCTAACCGTACTGTAACTGCTATTTGTAAAAGACGATGTTACTGGGGTGTGTTATAGACGGGTAATTCATATATAGAGAATTATAGCGTGGGTGACTGTATAGTTTCGCCAAAGGGCATAATATTGATTATCTAGTGACTGGTGTAACAGCTGTGTGTGTACGGGAATTCCCTGAGTGTTTATTGTGTTAGTTTCACTTGGTAACCGTACCACGTGGTGCTGTTGCCAGAGGAAACGGGTGTGATTGTTGAAAAGTACGCGTGCATAGTATTCGTTGTCAACGACGTTCCATTGATAAGTATGTGTGCGTCGCAGTCAACGATTCCGGATCCCTTAGGTTGTATGGTGAAGAATTTTAAAAAGGGGATTCAAAACTTGTGATTTTGGGGTTAAAATGTCTCCTGTATGTTTGGTCACTTTGTGTACTAGGGAGTGGCCTACTTTGGTTGCGGCATGGCCGCCACGTGGCAGTTTGGATCCAACTCTGGTACAGCGCTTACACGTGGCTGTATCGGGTAGGCCTGAACTTTACGGGCAGTTTCCTTATATTGATTGTTGGAGACAGGCCGTAAATGACTCGCCAAAATGGATTCAGACATGCCACGAGGAGCAATGTCGCCTCATGGTGGCTAGGACTTGTTTGTCCACTAGGACTGGTGTTAGGCCCATTTTGGACACGCCCCCTGAGTCCGAGATCCCTTTGCCGCCCCCTTACTTTCCTTTAAGAGGAAGTGACGCAAATGCAGGAAGTCCTGCACCCCTTCCCTCATTGCCCTCATCCACTTCCGCTTCCTCCTCCAGTACAGAATCCACCCCCTCTCGTACTAAATCTCCCCTTCCGGAACCAGAGCCAACCCCCATTAGATCCGAATATCCTGATTTGGCGCCACTTCAGACTTCCGGTCAAGCTTCTTCTAGCTCGGCTCGAAGTGTTTTATTTACTACCTTTTCCCAAAACCAAGCTCCCACATCCTCATGTTTTATTACCCCCCGACCGGAACCTCTAACTGACGCCCCTCCACGTAGCCCCATACTAACCCGACAACTGACTGGTACCCAACAATTAAAACATTATCAGATGCCTCTTCGTCTGAATCCCGGGTCAGCCTATATCGATGCCGCAGGTCAAATGGCACATGCTGACCCAGTCTTCGTATATGTCCCGTTCACGACAACCGATCTCTTGAATTGGAAGACCCACAATTCCTCGTATACTGAGAAACCACAAGCTATGACTGATCTGTTCACCTCAATAGTTCAGACACATAACCCGACATGGGCTGATTGCCAGCAGTTGTTAATGACTTTGTTTGGCAGTGGGGAGGGGACAGGAATTAATCAAGCGGCCATTAAAGCGCTAGAGGATAAAGCCCGTACTTTGAATCAAGCCAATCCATCAGCATGGGCCGCAACACATTATCCTAACACCGATCCCGATTGGAATGTGGATGGTGCTGACGTGGTTCGGCTCAGAGCCTGTGGAGACGCTATAATTGCTGGCATGAAAGCTGGAGGAAAGAAAGCCATTAATATGTCGAAGACAGTTGAGGTGATTCAGAAAAGTGATGAAGCACCCAGTGTCTTTTATGACCGATTATTGGAGGCATACCGCTTGTATACCCCCTTTAATCCGGAAGACGCAGATGATTCCCGAATGGTGAACTCCGCCTTTGTCAGCCAAGCTTGCGGAGATATTAAGCGCAGGCTGCAGGGGTTGGAGGGGTTTGCAGGTATGTCTGTCGCCCAACTAGTGGAGGTAGCGAATAAAGTGTACATGAACAGGGAAACAGAAAGTAAGAGGGAGGAGGAGCGTAGGATGCGTGGAGGGGCAGATGTGCTGGCGGTGGCGATCGCGGGCGTAGATAGACGGGGCCCAGATAGAGGCGATAGTAAGTGGAATGAGGAACCTCTGGGTGGAAATCAGTGCGCATACTGTAGGGAAGAAGGGCATTGGAGAAATGGGTGTCCTCGAAGAGAACAGTGTGAGAGAGACAGACCTAGGACAGGTTATGGAAACTTTAGAGGCAGAGCGAGAGGTAGAGGAGGCCCCGGAGGGAGCAATGGTAATAGAGGGAGCAATGGGAACAGAGGAAGTGTTGGGGAAGATAGGTATTTCCCAGCAGCGCAAAGGTCCCGCGATGGAGAAGGTAGGGACTTTGTAGGATTGGCTGACACGGTCATGGAGGACTATTGATACCGACCGGGCTCCATCCCCCTTGGTCGAGCGGAGCCTATGGTCGATGTATCAATAGGGGGAAAAAGTAGTGCGTTCATGATCGACACTGGTGCTGAACATTCAGTGGTGACTAATCTAGTTGCTCCTCCATCTGGAAGGACTATTACTGTAATAGGAGCAACTGGAAGAAGTGCTGAAAAACCGGTTCTTAAAAGTCGACTCTGTACATTGGGAGGCCACGTAGTGAAACATCAATTCCTTTATATGCCTGAATGTCCAGTCCAATTGCTGGGACGTGATATGCTATCTAAATTACAAGCACAGATTGCGTTCCTACCAAATGGAACAACATCCTTAAAGTTTAATGGACCTTCAGGTATTATGACATTATCCGTACCAAAGGAGGAAGAGTGGCGACTTTATACAGCGTTGACTAGCCAAAACCCTAGGAGTGATGAGTCCTTATTCAACATACCAGGAGTTTGGGCAGAGAACAACCCACCAGGACTGGCCCGCAATATTCCACCTATTAAAATTGAACTAAAACTTGGGGTTTATCCAGTGAGCCTAAGACAATATCACATCCCGCAGAAGGCTAAGAAGAACATCCAATCTTACCTGGATAAGTTCATACGGTATGGTATCCTAAAATTCTGTACTTCCCCCTGGAACACCCCATTGCTGCCTGTTCAAAAGCCCGGTACAGATGAGTATCGACCTGTGCAGGACTTGAGAGCAGTCAATGATGCGGTTGTTAGTATACATCCAGTTGTACCCAATCCATATAACCTGCTTGCTTTAATTCCGGGCGGGGCTACTTACTTTACAGTCTTAGACCTCAAAGATGCCTTCTTTTGCCTCCGAATTGCCGCAGAAAGTCAATGTATTTTCGCTTTCCAATGGGAGAACGCTGTAACAGGCTCAAAACGCCAAATGACCTGGACAAGACTGCCCCAAGGGTTTAAAAATTCACCTACCCTATTTGGTTCAGCTCTAAGTCAAGATCTACTGGATTTCGAGTCCATCCCAGGAGAGTGTGTATTGTTACAGTATGTAGATGACTTGTTGATAGCAGCAGTTACAAAGGAAATATGTCAGCAAGCAACGCACGATCTACTACACATTCTCTGGAAGGCAGGATACAAGGTGTCTAGAAAGAAGGCTCAGTTGTGTTTGCCAACTGTCAAATATCTGGGATTCCATATCTCTGAAGGTCAAAGAATTATGGGGCCAGAGAGAAAAGAAGCTGTGTGCCAAATACCGATACCCAAGAATAGAAGACAAGTGCGAGAATTCTTGGGGGCAGCAGGCTTCTGTAGGATATGGATTCCCAGTTACGCGATACTGGCAAAGCCTCTGTATGCAGCTATCAAAGGTACAGAGCACGACCCCTTCTTATGGACTCAAGAACAGCAAACGGCATTTGAAGATGTGAAGAAGGCTTTGATGAGTGCCCCAGCATTAGGTCTACCTGATCACACACGACCATTCTACCTGTATGTACATGAGCAAAGAAGAATGGCTGTGGGAGTATTGACACAGTACTTGGGATCATGGCAAAGACCTGTTGCCTACATGTCTAAGCAATTGGATGCAGTGGCCAGCGGACTTCCACCTTGTCTAAGAGCCGTAGCTGCAGCCGCCCTGCTAGTAGCTGAAGCCGATAAACTCACTCTGGGTCAAGAACTTTATGTACGAGTCCCACATGCAGTACAGACGTTGTTGGATTACAAAGGAAATCATTGGTTTAGTAACAGCCGTATGACCAAGTATCAAGCAATGTTGTGTGAAAACCCAAGAGTGCATTTAGAGACTGTAAACACCTTAAATCCAGCTACCCTTTTGCCACAACCTACTGAAAGTCAACATGATTGTTTGGAAGTAATGGATGAAGTATTTTCAAGTAGACCAGATCTTCGTGATTTTCCCATCCAGAACCCCGATGTTCAATATTATACCGACGGCAGTAGTTATGTGAAAGAAGGGATCCGCTATGCAGGATATGCAGTAACAACAATAGACAAGGTGATAGAAGCTCGGCCACAGAACTGATAGCACTGACACGAGCGTTACAATTGGCTGAAGGTTTAAGAGTGAACATCTACACGGACTCCAAATATGCGTTTTTAACCACTCATGCCCACGGAGCTTTGTATAAAGAAAGAGGACTACTGAATTCAGAAGGCAAAGAAATCAAGTACGCAGCTGAAATCCTACAACTATTGGAAGCAGTGTGGGAGCCGAAAGAAGTCGGTATCATACATTGTCGAGCGCATCTGAGAGGAGATGGTGATGTAACCAAAGGAAATCGGATGGCAGATAGTGCAGCTAAGCGTGCCGCTGAATCGGGAAGACAAGAATATGTGGGGCATATAGCTGCCCTTATACCAACTCCACTGTCTCAATGGACTCCAGTTTATACAGCTCAAGAAGAGGAGTGGTTAAAGACTGTACCTGGAAAGTATTTGGAGAACAAATGGTATCAGTTAGAAGATGGAAGAATAGTCATTCCAGCATCACTAGCGGTAGAAATTGTCCAAAATTATCACAACGGGACACATTCTGGGAGAGATAGCACAGAAGAATCTCTCAGAAAACATTTCTACATACCAAGATTGTCCAACTTGACTCAGGCCATTGTACGAAGATGTGTAACATGTGCTAAAAATAATGCAAGACAAGGACCAGTAAAGCCACCAGGAGTCCAGTTTATGGGGGGACTCCCCATGTCCGATTTACAAATTGACTTTACAGTGATGCCTAAATCGGGTGGACATCGTTACCTGCTGGTAATTGTGTGCACCTATTCAGGCTGGGTAGAAGCATGTCCTACTCGTACAGAGAAAGCAGGAGAAGTTGTGAGATTCCTGCTACGAGAAATAATACCCCGATATGGACTACCCTGCTCTATAGGATCGGACAATGGTCCAGCTTTTGTTCATCAGTGCCTACAACAACTGACTCATATGCTTGGTATAAAGTGGAGGCTTCATACAGCATATAGACCCCAGAGTTCTGGTAAGGTAGAGAGAATGAATAGAACTATTAAGAATCAGTTGGCTAAAATGTGTCAGGAAACCCAACTTAAGTGGAACGTTCTCTTACCCATAGCTTTATTGCGAATCCGCAGTACCCCTAGCAGAAGGATGGGCCTCTCTCCTTTTGAAATCATGTATGGGCGACCACCTCCCGTACTTGGTAACTTAAGGGGGGACTTGAGTCAGTTGGGAGAAGGAATTACCCGGCAGCAGGTTGTAGAGTTGGGTAAGACTATGGAGGAGGTACAGAAATGGGTACAAGATAGATTACCTGTGAATATTTATCCCCCAGTTCATAGTTACCATCCAGGAGACCAAGTGTGGATTAAAGAGTGGAATAATGTACCGTTAGGGCCCAAGTGGAGAGGTCCTTATGTTGTTCTTTTGTCTACCCCTACAGCGATAAAAGTAGCCGAAGTGACTCCGTGGATACATCACTCCAGGGTTAAACCAGCAGCAGTCGATTCTTGGCAAGTTACAGCAGATCCAGAGAATCCCTGCAAGATCCGGTTAAAACGCACGACTCAGTCGGAGTAACGAGGAACTTTGTGGATTACAAAATTTTATTGTTTCAGAGATTTGGTGCGTGAGTGAGAAGGCCATAATAAAGCCTGTCCGCCCAACCGACGTATAGTGTATAAGCCAGGGAAAGTCTCGAAGGGACTCCTGTGAAGACGAGCAGAACTCCATTCCCTGCAGCCCTTACATCCTAGAAGCTGAGGTGCCTTCGCACGGACGAAGACTGAGGATGACGGCGAAAGATGTGTTCTTGATAATGTTTATTTATGTGTATTTTTATATTCAGGAAGGTAGAGGTACCGACATTCCTAGCTGTGAGGTATGCATTAAGACTACAAGAACAGGTAACCATATTTCCCAAACCCTAATTTGGCATTCACAATACGAGTGTAAAGGAGATGTATCAAGATGTAGATACCTAAATATAGAATATAGTGTGTGCCATTTAGGAGTAGGAGAACCTAAGTGCTTCAGTCCGGAGTATCAACCTCGTACAATTTGGTTGACTCTCAGGAATGGAGATCCTCAGGGGACCCTAATTAATAAGACGGTGTTAGAATCCGTACATTCTTCGGGTGTTCTGTTGTTTGATGCGTGTAAGGCGATATCAAGTGGTAGAAAGCCGTGGAATGTATGTGGGGATCTTAGATGGGAGAGGACGTATGGGTCTAACGATAAATATATTTGTCCCAGTAGTAAAAATAAATATGTGAGTCCTAGATGCCCAAATAGAGATTATAACTTTTGCCCATATTGGTCTTGTGTGGGGTGGACAACTTGGGGACAGACAGTAGACAAGGACATGATAGTGACTAAGTTGCCTACCAGCCCATATTGTAAGTCTATGGAATGCAATCCAGTCCATATACTTATAAATAACCCCGACAAGTTCTTAGACAAGTATGGCAATTTATTTGGGTTTCAAATATATGGGACGGGTTTAGATCCTGGGACAGTATTGTTTATAGGGATAGAGACTGATACGGTATCCTCCCAAACTCATCAAGTATACCATTCCTTTTATGAAGAGATGAGCATAGATAATAAGATCCCCCATAATTCTAAAAACCTGTTCATTGATTTAGCCGAAAGTATTGCCGGTAGTCTTAATGTTACCAACTGCTATGTGTGTGGAGGTACTAACATGGGAGACCAATGGCCTTGGGAAGCAAAGGAGGTAATGTCCGGTTCTGAGGCAGTTGACCAATTAATATCTACACAAGCCGATTATCATATGAGTGTTAGAGGTAAATCTGAGTGGAGATTAAAGACCTCCATCATAGGTTATGTTTGCATAGCAAGGAAAGGAATAATGTATAATACTTCTGTAGGAGAATTAACTTGTCTAGGGCAAAAAGCTTATGATGATGATACAAAGAATACAACTTGGTGGTCGGCTTCAAATGTCTCAGAACCATCTAACCCGTTTGCTAGATACGCCAATTTAAAGGATGTGTGGTTTGATCTATCCATCACATCTACCTGGAAAGCCCCTGCAAATTTGTACTGGATCTGTGGTAAGAAAGCCTATTCGGAGTTGCCACAGGACTGGGAAGGGGCATGTGTGTTGGGTATGCTCAAACCATCCTTCTTCTTGTTACCTATTGAAACAGGTGAGACTTTAGGTGTTAAAGTGTATGATGTGAATCATAGGAAGAAAAGGGGACCCATAGAGATAGGCGCCTGGGAAGATAATGAATGGCCTCCCCAGCGTATTATAGATTATTATGGGCCAGCCACGTGGGCAGAAGATGGTACCTTTGGTTATAGAACCCCTATTTATATGCTCAACCGTATTATAAGATTACACGCGGTGGTTGAGATTATTACTAACGAGACATCACAAGCGCTCAATCTTCTAGCGAAGCATAATACCAGGATGAGGACAGCAGTATACCAAAATAGATTAGCCTTGGATTACCTTTTGGCAGTAGAGGGAGGTGTATGTGGGAAGTTTAACCTGAGCAATTGCTGTCTTCAAATAGATGACGAAGGGCAAGCAATAGCTGAGCTTACTAGCCATATGGTTAAACTAGCGCATGTGCCTACTCAGGTATGGAAAGGGTATAATCCAAGTAGTTGGTTTGGTAGCTGGTATGAGTGGTTTGGAGGGCTTAAGGCAGTGGTAGGTGGAGTCCTACTGATTTTAATGTTGTGTCTACTCCTGCCGTGTCTTATACCCTTAGTAGTTAGGTCTGTGCAAAGCCTGATAGAAAATATAGCAGAGAGGAAGGCTGCTGCACAGATAATGGCAATTTATAAATATGAGGCTCTAGATCAGGGAGAACCAATGCAGGAAGATGAGTGTTGAAGATTCACATCATAAGATAAGTCTGGTCTAGTTCAAGGTAACTTGCGGTGTATGCAAACCTAGGTTAAGTGATGCCTCAAGTAATTGTGAAATATCAAGAGGCATCAAAGGGGGGAATGTGGTGGAATCTCGGTAAAAATAAATTTAGTAGGCCGAGATTACCACGTGGCATGTGTACGTGCATATGCTGACGTATCGATCAGTTGGTTGCACGAGGCAAGATACGATCAGTAGTGTACGGAGCATGTGCAAGAATACAGGATGTAGTATTCCCCTCCTCCATTGTGCTGGACAGGCCATGCGGTCAAGCAGGAAGTTAATTCTTATTTGTATTGATTGGTCAAGAGAATGTGCGGGTGGAGCTTAATATGGGAGGAGTTATGTGCCTATATAAGGAGCCTGCACTATTGTCCGGGGCTCAGAACTTGTTGTATTTTGGTGACGTTAGTCCCTCTGAGTCCCGATCGGTGATCCAATAAAGAATCTCTTCCTTCCTGAAGAAACCTGTGTCCATCTCTCTGTGCTTCGCTTCCGTCAGTTTCTCCGGTATCAACAGCTCTGTATATAACATTTTCTAGCTAAAATGTTACACACCCCCCCCCTCCCCCCCCACACACACACAACAAAACAAACAAACAAGCAAAAAAACAGCAACATAACAAAGGGGTTTTGTTACAAAGCTGGTTCTGCAGCACAATATATTTGTGATACCCCTGTTCACAACCACAGCTATGAAATCTATATGTCTTGTGCATTACATCATTGTTTAAATATGGTCCACTACATCACCATAAGAATCTAAATGGTCTATGCCCATTTCATGTCGTGGTAACTCATAATATTAACGTATTCTCACACTTATTATGCTTGTGCGATTTGATTGTCACAGTGACCTGCTTACACAGCTTGCAAAAACTTTACTTGGACATTATAAAACTTGCATTTGACTATATATATATATATCTCCGTGTATCCATAGTGCTTTATAGAACACACACAGTCTGTCACTTTACAAGCAACGCAAAAACATACATATTTCAGCGTTCTTAAACAGTAAGTGCATCCCCCCCCCCTTAAATTACAGCTGTTCAAATTGAGCAGAAATAAAAATCCCTGTGATTCCAATGTTTAATTTGCTTAATCTAGCACTATTTAAAGTACCCACGCAGCCAAAATAAATATAAATCATTGGTACATTGTCCACTTTAACCAGCATGAAATTAGTTACAATAAAAAGTGGGTGTGAAGAATCAGAAAAGTTTTAGGAAGTCTATCCAGAGAGAAAGGTCAGGGCTCTTTACTAAGCACTTGGCTATAAATACAGAGCGTATGTTCAGAGAAGCAATCTCCACCAATGTCAGCCATACAGGAGGACTCTTAGAACTAGAACATTTAATTCAAATGAAACTCAAGCTATAACCTTTTAACACAGTACTATAAACAAACAATTATTAAAAATCGTAATAGTTACACCTCATGTACTAAAACATCTCAAGATGCATTTGTTGCATTCACTTCATGATGACGTAAGAAAGTAGATATTTGTAGAACTGGGGACCTTCCATTTTTAACCCTTGCAGCGCAACAATGAATTAATTGAAAGACAACCTATTCTACAAATCTGTTAGTGAAACATATGTTTGGCAAATAAAGCACACGCAGCATATCTGCCGCAGGACACCTGCTATATATTAAACACAAGAACATACATAGTAATCAAAAGCTCCAGTCTATGAAATCCTTAGCAATAGCTTCACACAGTGCCCTCTTCCACCACCAGAAAACTGAAATATTTAAAATCTTACTTGATTTCTTCATAATTCTCTCTTTAGAATTTGCTTTTCTGAATGTGACTGTCGCAGGAAACAGCACTGTTCATGCTAGAGGTAACGGCTAAACCTTTTAGAAAGGGAAACCACACTGACTGAAAATAGTCACAGCTTTTTTTTTTTTTTCTCCCTCTTCAGTCTGCCTGACAGCTTTTTTGGTTGCTGTAATTTGAATGTGTAGACAGAGAACTGTTGTACTTGCAAAGGTTAGCTGGGAAACCACACGACGTGTTAACATCTCAGCAGCTATGCAAATATTACCGGTAATTTTATGTAATTATCAGTAAAAAGTCTGAAACAAACGATTGATTTTTGCCGCCACTTTGTAGTTTTCACCGTAAGTCCTGGAGACTGTTTGTGGTTACTTTTTACATTACATAAAACATTTTTCTTATTATTTAGGAAAGACAGCATGTGAAATATACAAGAAGATAATTACCACTTTTTTTAAAGTATAGGAATGCTATAGGCGCAGCTAGTCCATTATATCTCAACCATCAATACGTTACTTTGGTGCCTATAGTATTCCTTTAACTCAGGGCTTGACAAATTTGCTTGGAATTTAGGAGCCAGCTAAAAAAGTTAGGAGCTAGTTTTTTTTTTTAATAAAAAAGTTGGGGGGCGGAGCCTAACAGCCGCACGGAACGGTCGCACATGCAGAGAGCTCCGTGCAAATGGGCTCTTCAAGAAGATATACCCACAAACATTCGACTTAAAACTTACCTCCCTGGACACCACAGTGTCGGGAAACATCCCCAGCACCTGAACCAGTGGCATATCGGACCGTGAGCGGCAAGTAATCCCAGAGAGGAGTTTGAGGCCTACTAGCCGCGCGGGAGAGGGAGGCGGCCGATCCCTCAGCCCGCTGTCAAGCACTCACCGGGAGGACCAGCATGCGACCTCTCCCCCCCCCCCCAGCCGGTGGGGGTTATCCTGGCTACCAGCAATGGAATCTCACTGGCGGAACTCCCGCAAATACACACTAGGGACGACCCGCCTGCCCTGACCAAGATGGCGGATGCCTCGTGTTACTCACTGACTCGACCTGTCGTGACCCTGCAGGAGAAGCTGGATGCCCTGTTTGCAAGATTCTGGTCCACACTAGCCGCACGCCGGCACAAGCCTACTGAAGTCCAGCCAGAGCCAACCTCACCACTACCAACGGGGCAGCCCGAACATCCTGGGCGACGCCACGCGGCTGTAGGGTCGCCGGGGAGGCAGCAGAAGTCATATAAATAAACCCAGAGCCGACAAAAACACCCAGCAAAGCCCAGCAGCCATCCCAAATCTCTGTCACAACCGGGAAAATCCTCTAGACGCACCTCACAGGCTCGGAAGAGCAACGTCACAAGCGACCACAAGCAACCCCTTAAAGGGCCTAGAGGACGAACCGCAGCACCTAAAGGGACTGGCAATATAGGCATTCTCACAGCCCAAGGCTGGTGGAACGCCGAGGCATGGGACTGGAACGCCTCTCCTGACCGGGACAGCACTTACCCTACGATAGGAGTGGGCTAAACGTTGGGAGACCACACATCCGCTTCTTTGGTGCCCCCTTATACCAGCTGTGGACTTCCCTTGTAAAATTTGTTATACAATAATTTCCTAGTTTAGCCCTAGTGTGCACCACATTATGCTACCACAGATGCCTATGCTCTGCCAGTGTTGACGCCCTAATCATTCGCCTGTTAACAGTGTTTTCATATTTGGTTTAGCTTGGGTACATACAGAAAGGACACCACTAATATCCCTAGCTTGTCTTAAAGCGTAGAGAAACTAGCCAGTTCATACCGATAAATGTCGCACTTATACACTCAATAGCCTGTAAAGCTTATCGCTTACCTGCTTGTGTAACTTAGCCATGCTTAGTCCTGGGCAATCTAACTCACTGACAAGTCGCATGTTTTTACACTAATATGCCTCAGGGCTTACAGCTTACCTAGTCATTACTCCAAACTGGCCACAACAAAACAAAATAGATTACATATATTGACTAACTAAACTGTTAGACAGCTAGGCATGTTATATCCACCAAGCTTGTTTTATCTCTCATGTTTTGCATTCTTAACCAAAAATGTGTGCAGTTACTCCTGACATATTGTGCTTATACTTGAAGCTTGTAACCATTCATAATGCATTTTACCTCTATGTCACTGTTATGCTATGTATGTCTCCACTGCACTTCAAAAATAAAGAATATAAAATAAAAAGTTGTTTAATTTACATATAAATGTTACTATATGTTACTATGTTACTATTTACTATAAATATACAATTCTTAAAGAGACACTATAGTCGCCATAATCACTACAGCTTAATGTAGTTGTTCCGGTGCCTATAGCCTTTCCCTGTAGCCTTTTCAATGTAAACGCTAGATTTTCAGAGAAAAAGCAGTATTTACATTGCTGTCTAGTAACACCTCTAGTGACAGTCACTCGGACGGCCACTATAGAGTCCTGTGCAGAGGCGGCTCTCTAACTAGGCGATTTAGGCGGCCGCCTAATGCCTCGCGGCCGCCATAATCGCCTTAGGGCAGTGTGACAGGTCGGGTTCTCGGTCAGAGACAGAGGACCCGACACAGGAGGGGGCCCGGCGGCTTGCCTTTTATGCTGCCGGGTGCGAGGCCCCTCCACACCGCCTGCCTGGGAGAGCCAGCATGTCTGCAGCTCCGCTGAATGCAGAGCTGCAGACTGAGTGGGTCTCGCGATCTAAGCCAACCCGCGGCAACGCTCTGACTGGCCGAGATCGCGAGACTAGACTTACCACGTGGTCTGCAGCTCTGCACCCGGCGAAGCTGCAGACCGTAAAGGGAGCCCACCGAACCACCAGGGATACAGCTTGGCCTGCCCACTGGACCACCAGAGGAACAAGTTAATGAAACGTTTTTTATGCATCAGCTCCCCACCCCCTACTCTTCCCTTCTACCACCCCACTACCCCAGCCACCCCACTACCCTCTGCCCCAGCCACCCCACTGCCCCAGCCACCCTACCACCCCATTGCCCCATCCACCCTACCATCCCACTGCCCCAGCCACCCCACCAACCTCTGTCCCAGTCACACTACCACCCCAGCCACCCTACTGCCCCAGCCACCCCACCACCCTCCACCCCAACCACCCTACCACCCCTGCCCCAGCCACCCTACCACCCTCTGCCCCAGCCACCATACCACCCCTGCCCCAGCAACCCAACCACCCCACTGCCCCAGCCACCCTCTGCCCCAGCCACCCTACCGCCTCAGCCACCCTACCGCCCCAGCCACCCTACTGCCCCAGCTACCTTCTGCCCCAGCCACCCTACCACCCCAGCCACCCAACTGCCCCAGCCACCCCACCACCCACTGCCCCAGCCACCCTACCACACCTGCCCCAGCCACCCTACCGCCCCAGCCACCCCACCATTCCACTGCCCCAGCCACCCTACCACCCTCTGCCCCAGCCACCCCACCACCCTCTGCCCCAGCCACCCTACCGCCCCAGCCACCCTAACACCCCAGCCACCCTAACACCCCAGCCACCCTACTACCCCAGTCACCCTTTGCCCCAGCCACCCTACCACCTCGGCCCCAGCCAGCCTACCACCCTCTCCCCCAGCCACCCTTCCACCCTCTGCCCCAGTCACCCTCTGCCCTCCTACCACCCCACTACCCTGTCACTGTCCTCCTACAACCCTCTGCCCTCCTACCACCTCCTAAACCCTTACAATCCTGTACTCCAACTGTGCAACACTCACCCCAAACCCTGTCACACATAGGTAGACAATGCTAGATACACTCATATATACATATACCGACACTTATGTATACATGACTGCAAGGCTATGTAACCATACCCCTCAGTCATGTATAAATGATTGGCATAATTGCTAATTACATTTGTTTATTGCAAATTAAGTAAGTTTGCATATTATGCCATAACTACAGTCAGAGAGATCACAATGCCGTGGCACAGGGAGCCGCTACACAGCATGCCTCTGAACAATGAATACAGAGACTAGCTCTCTGTATCCAGCGCTGCAAGCTTGTCCTTAAATACAACGACAGCACCTTAAACACACAATGCAACCCCTATTTTTAACTTTAGGTGTTATTGGGGGCCTGTTTGAGTTTCGCCTAAGGCCTCACAAAGTCTAGAGCCGCCACTGGTCCTGTGTCAGTACTTCAAAGTGTGCCGCACCTTTGTTCAGCACAGTGGTGTATTTAGGTTTTGTGCTGCCCTAGGCAGGATGGTGCTCAGGCACCCCCCCTAATTTAAATTTTCCCCACCCCTTATTGTCAAGGCCGCACAGTGACTGACAGATGCTCTCTCACTGACAGATGCACACACTCACTGATAGATGCATACACTCATTGACAGACACACACTTTCATATACACTGACAAACAATGACATACACACAATCACTGATTTGACACACTGATAGACAGACATACACTTACTCGGACACACACTCACTGACAGACTTACTAACAGACGCACGCACTGACTGACAGACGCACGCACTGACTGACCGACACATACACACTGACTGACCGACAGACACACACTCACACAAATTCACTGACACACACATTCACTGAAATACACACACTCACTGACAGACACACACACACACACACATTCACTGACAGACACACACATTCAGTGACTCACACACATTCACTGAAACACACACACACTCACTGACACACACATTCACTCACATTCACTGACACACACTCACTCACATTCACTGACACACACATTCACTGACTCACATTCACTGACACGCACTCACTCACATTCACTGACACTCACATTCACTGACACACACTTACTCACATTCACTAACACACACTCACTCACTCACATTCACTGACACACACAATTCCCCACACTCACAATTATTATTATTATTTTTATTTAAATCCACCCAGCCTCCCTACGTTTGGGATAGCTGGGTGTATGTTTCACCTGGGGTTCAGTGGAGCTGCTGGGCAGGAAGGCGAATGGATGTGCAGTTTTCCCTCGCCGCCCGCCCAAGAAACAACCACCTGCTGCCCCGGGGGAGCCCAAAGGTGGCAAGGTATTTGCTCGGACATTTGGGGGCGGTGTTTTTTGCCAGCCCCTGAAAATTGCCGCCCAAGGCAAATGCCTTGTTTGCCTCGCGGTAGACACATCCCTGGTTCAGCGTCTCTACACTCTGCACTCTGCATGGAGGTGCTGAATGTTATTCATAGAGAACATGCACAATATCCTCACAATGCTTTCCTATGGGAAAGCCTTGGTTTAGCGGAAATGATAAAGAATGGTGATCTCAGGAAGCAGGACAAGCAGTGGCAAAACCGGCACAGCGTGGGGAAAATACGTGAGTAAAAACACCTCTCTCATGTGTTTGGAGGGGGGCAGGTACCTAAACAGACACACACTCTCTGACACAGACACACACACAAACACTCTGACCCACACACACATTTTCACATACACACACTGACATACACACACACAAACACTCACATACACACACACACATTGAAATTTTTAATTATAATCAACCCAGCCTCCCTACCTTTGGGAAAGTTGTGTGGACTTTCCCTGGGGTCCAGTGGGGATGCTATCTCTTCCTGTGCGCGGGGGAGCAGTAATTTCCCTGCAGCTCCTCTCTGCTCCCCGTAGTGATGCCAGGGCCGGAATTACGTCATATTCCGGCTCCCGGCATCACTAGAAATCGTGAGAAAGCAGAAAGGAGTTGCAGGAAGAATACCGCTCCCTCGCACACTGCTTCCTGCCTCCAGAAACCCTTAACCACCGCCTCCCCCCCAACCCCCATTGTCCCCAGGGCAGTTGACTACATGTTCCCTGAGCTGGCTGCTTCCATGCTCCCCACTGCAAGTGACCGGCTCCAATGTTCCCCCATCGACCACTTTAACTAAAGGGCTGAAAAATCCCAGGCGCCGGCCAGGGCAAAATATCTTGTCGCAATGGCGACCTGGCGTCTGGTAGTTGTCAAGCCCTGCTTTAACTCAAACTGATGGCTTGGGTTAAAGAAAGATCTAAAGAGGTTTAACAGTGGAAATGGAAATCATTTTTAAGAACGCCTAATCGATTCCTTTAAGGGCAAGCAAGTGAACCGTAAGGAATGAAAAAAGGAATAATAACAGAAAATAAAAAAGGAAGAGAATATCACAATGCTTATATCATAGCTAAATATAAACTAAATCAAAAGAACCCATTCACACTAGTAGGAAAGGTGAACTTCAACAAGGACTACATTATAAATATTGAACATTATGCAGATCCAAGGGACCCAGACCAGGGGAGGAACTAATGAAGGGAGGTGCAAGCATTGCTTCCCTGAATCAGGAGTGACTATGAGGTAGATCCTTAACTGTCCTACAACTCCCATGATGCTTTGCCACCTAGAGGTTTAATATTTGCCCATCCTTGCAGATTTGTATTCATGTGCCGTGTCTGTGTGTTTGAATGTAAGCATGTGTTTATATGGAGTTTGTGTGTATTGTGTTGGCATGGTAGTGCTGATGTTTGAAAGCATTTTTGTGTAGTGTTGGTGTTTTGACTGTAGAGGTGTATTTGTGCTTATAGTTGGTGTTTATCCACACACAGAAAAGTAAAGAAGATATATATTTCTAGCCACCCTCCTGTTTCCTTACAGTTTGGGTGCAGAAAGTTAACTTCCTTGTTGGCCAGTTGCCGCTGGCTGCAGCAGACGGAAGCATGCTGGTGGGAGTTGGCTGAAGCTGATAGTAGTTGGCTGGCCCAGGTTCTCTCCCTCATATCCCCCTCTTGTATCTCCCCAGCAGCTCTGAAAGCATGCTAGGTGGAAGTGAAGTGTAATCACTGAATTAAAAAACAGAGAATATGAGAAGTCTGACAATGAGTCAACGCCCAGGTTTAAAATGAATAAAAATTAAAAAAAACTGTGGGCCCTGGACAGCTGCACCACCTCTATATTTTCCCCTGACCTAGATCATACCTTCCAACACAGGGAGGTATGTAATTAGGATTGGTGGGCTTGCCTTCTAGGGGGAGTCAGTAATAAATTTTCAACACAGGTGACCCCCACAACGGCCCTTCAGCCCTCTACTTGCAGGTCCATAAATGCTTTCTAAATAGTCCTAGTGCCCACTGCATAGCGCAATTGCGTCTAATGATGTTATTAATGACAATTTCACTATGTCACTGCATACTCAGAATTATTATTTAGCTCAGCATTTGTGCAAAAAGAAAGTCCATTTTCTACATTTACTATGAAAGGGACAAACTGAGATGTAAATACTTTTCGCTTTCCTGAATGTTGGAAAAACTAAAAATGTATCCACAACAATGCTACAGTTTGACTCATTGTAATGAGGTATTGCCAGGGCATGAGTTGTACCATGACAACTACAAGGCTGTATTGGTTATAGTTTTGAATTATACAGTTGCAATAAAAAGTATGTAAACCCTTTGGAATGATATGGATTTCTGCACAAATTAGTCATAAAATGTGATCTGATCATCATCTAAGTCACAACAATAGACAATCACAGTCTGCTTACACTAATAACACACAAAGAATTAAATGTTGCCATGTTTTTATTGAACACACCATGTAAACATTCACAGTGAACCCCTAGACTAATGACATCTCCAAGAGCTAATTGGAGTGAGATGTCAGCCAACTGGAGTCCAGTCAATGAGATGAGATTGGAGGTGTTGGTTACAGCTGCCCTGCCCTATAAAAAACACACACCAGTTCTGGGTTTGCTTTTCACAAGAAGCATTGCCTGATGTGAATGATGCCTCGCACAAAAGAGCTCTCAGAAGACCTACGTTCAAGAATTGTTGACTTGCATAAAGCTGGAAAGGGTTATAAAAGTGTCTCCAAAAGCCTTGCAGTTCATCAGTCCACGGTAAGACAAATTGTCTATAAATGGAGAAAGTTCAGCACTGCTGCTACTCTCCCTACGAGTGGCCGTCCTGTAAATATGACTGCAAGAGCACAGCGCAGACTGCTCAATGAGGTGAAGAAGAATCCTAGAGTGTCAGCTAAAGACTTACAAAAGTCACTGGCAAATGCTAACATCCCTGTTAGCGAATCTACAATACGTAAAACACTAAACAAGAATGGATTTCATGGGAGGATACCAAAGAGGAAGCCACTGCTGTCCAAACAAAACATTGCTGCACGTTTACAGTTTGCACAAGAGCACCTGGATGTTCCACAGCAGTACTGGCAAAATATTCTGTGGACAGATGAAACCAAAGTTGAGTTGTTTGGAAGAAACACACAACACTATGTGTGGCGAAAAAGAGGCACAGCACACCAACATCAAAACCTCATCCAACTGTGAAGTATGGTGGTGGGGGCATCATTGTTTGGGGCTGCTTTGCTGCGTCAGGGCCTGGACGGATTGCTATTTTTGAAGGAAAAATGAATTCCCAAGTTTATCAAGACATTTTGCAGGAGAACTTAAGGCCATCTGTCTACCAGATGATGGGTGTTGCAACAGGACAATGACCCAAAGCAAAGAAGTAAATCAACAACAGAATGACTTAAACAGAAGAAAATACACCTTCTGAAGTGGCCCAGTCAGAGTCCTGACCTCAACCCGATTGGGATGCTGTGGCATGACCTCAAGAAAGCGATTCACACCAGACATCCTAAGAATATTGCTGAACTGAAACAGTTCTGTAAAGAGGAATGGTCAAGAATTACTCCTGACCGTTGTGCACGTCTGATCTGCAACTACAGGAAATGTTTGGTTGAAGTTATTGCTGCCAAAGGAGGTTCAACCAGTTATTAAATCCAAGGGTTCACATACTTTTTCCACCTGCACTGTCAATGTTTACATGGTCTGTTCAATAAAAACATGTCAACATTTCATTCTTTGTGTGTTACTAGTTTAAGCAGACTGTGATTGTCTATTGTTGTGACTTAGATGATGATCAGATCACATTTTATGACCAATTTGTGCAGAAATCCATATCATTCCAAAGGGTTCACATACTTTTTCTTGCAACTGTAACTTATGCATTAAGAAGCAATTTAACTAACACACGGAGCGTCACCTGTAAGAGTTGCATCATTGTACAAAATGAACCATGAAGGTATAACTTGCAATCTTCCAATGCACATTAAATTTACATTCCTAATTGCGATTTTAATTGTGCATTGTGTTAGAAGATGTCTAGAACAGCAAGCAAGCAAGCAATGACTGGTGGTTTATGAAATGGGAAGTGATCTGCACCACACCGATGAATTGCCAGCTTTCTCAATAAGGTTTATATTACATTTATTTATTTCAATTCAAAAATATGGGTATTATTGCTCCACATCTACAAGAATTATACTGAAATGATAAAGACATTCTCTAAGACTGCTTTCCTCATGGTAAATAGTATAGTGATGGCTTTGAGCATCTAAACTAACTACAATCAATGGTTCAAAGTGATCAACATGGGACTTGTCTAACTGGAGAATTTTCCATGTCTGTGCTATGTAAGAGTGTGGTAATGGCACAATGCCTTTATGGAGTTTAAAGAAACCGAGGAATCATTGCTGTTCACAAACAGTCAATATCCGGATATTGTGGGTATTTATATATTTTAGGCACAAGGCCAGAATAATAAAGGGACTTCTGGAGTCGAATCTGCAGGCCCACACATTTCAACATGCCTACTGCTGCTTTTAGGAAAGGACTATTCCTGATCTCAACAGTGCCAACCAGAGTTTTCTTGGACTGTTCCAAAGAAATAAACTGTCTTCTGCATCCAAGATGGCAGATGCAGAAAGGTTTTGATTGCTTCTGTGATCTTCCTGGGAAAGCCCACACACCAGACATCTACTGGATTTCTCTGGGTTCACCAACTTAGGAACTGCACATCACTGCATACAAATACTCTGGTTCTAGGGCCTGGAACATGACTGATGATCCCAAGGAGCAGCATACTTAAGGACAGGCTTCAGTATTCTAGACTGCGTACAGGTTGACTATTGTTTCTTGGCTATATTGGGCCATCCAACACTTATCTAGAGTCTTTTATAGCAATACCTAACAGTAACATCATCTGTTTTGGTGGACACCTCCTAATGCACCTTTTTTTCCACATTCTACTGTTGTTCATACTATTTTCATATTTTATTGGTTAGAAATTATTATTATTATTGCCATCTATATTTATATTGGCGTTTATATTGTGCCGTTGTATTCCACAGAGTTTTACAAAAAATATAAAGGGACAAAGGTAGTTAACAACAAATGAAACAAATAAAAAAACATAGGTCCTTCCTTAAGGCATATGAAGGTGAAAGAAATATAGTAGTATACATACAGGTATATTTATATCTTGCCATGTGACGTCTTAATCTAATAGTCTTTTATTATGTTTAAACTCCAAAATGACATTAAACAGAGTAATTAATATCTCCAGTCTTTTCGGGGGTGGGGTGGGGTCATTGAAAAAGTCTCATTTTGATTGCCTTGGAACTATTTCTGAATGTTCTCCACTAACTAAAATGAAGCTTAAACACAATAAAGATCTGATTGCATCCTAGCTAACTGCGTAACTCGATAACATGTTTGGATTAATAGTTCCTGTAGGATTCCAAAACAGCAGAGAGTACATCATTAAACACAGTATCATATCATTTGACTCAACATAACCGCTTCATGACAAGGGGAGAGCTTTATTTTTCTGTGGGATTGTACTAAATGGGGGAGACTGGTGGGTCAGTTAAAGAAAAATAACTCCAAGTATCAAATCTGAAAGGTTATCTAATAAATGAAATTGGGCTAAGCAGTGGCCAGTCCAGGAGGCAGAGTTTTGTAGTCAGGTACAGGTCACAATAACACAGTATTAAAATATGGTAAGGCAGGTAACAACAGTAACACACTAATATACTTGAGCATTGTTTGAGGTGCTCAGAGGTTTCTATAGGGAATGAGGTGAAAATCATGACTACAGGAGCAAGGCGCACCCAAGAGGCATGGTTTCTTCAAGAGGCAGTCTTCAAATAGGAACAAAATATAATGACATTTTGGCTCTTATATGAGCCTTTATAAGTCTAATGCACTAAGTGAAGCATTCTCCTATACAAAGCAACATCAATAATAATCAAAAATCAATAAATTAGACTCACCAAGAGCAGCATCAGGGCATGCAACGCCACACGTGAAGTGTAATGGTGTCACCCTTAGGGGTCGAAACGTTGATTTTGTTCACGGATGTACTGATGACTTTTTCACCTAAATAAACCAGTTTCCACTTTACTGAAGACCTTATGAGTGCACCCCTGACTTTATGTTTATATATATATATATATAGTGTGCAGATTTTTGTTTAACATTGTATTAACTATCCACAGACTTTAGGTGGAAAGAGTTTTCAATCACGATTTTTTTTCCCCACCATAACCTTTTTAGTTTTTTCTTCCCAAGCACTACCAAGCCTCAACAAGCAAACCAGTAACCAACCTCATGCTGATTATTTGCATTAACAATTAAACAGCTGTCCATGAGTGGTTCACTGGCTTTGCATCTTTTCCTAAGTTGTGTTTCAAAGCTGTTGTATACAGCAAACACAAACTCAAAGGAATCCATGTTTAAAATGGAATGAGGCAAAAATGTGATTCTTTGTTAAACTAATTTGCATATGCCCACCCAGAATCCTTTGCGGTAGTAACATCACTGGAGATCTGTGGGAAAAGCAAGTCTTATGGCTGGACTGGTGTGCAGATTTTTGTTTAACATTAAAAAAGTTGGTGGGGGTGTACATGTGGTGTTTAGTGTTTGATGAGTTAACCCTAGGGTTAAGGTAAATTATTTTTTTCACTTTAAGGTTTTGAATTCTTACATGTGGGACTAAGGAAATAATTTGTTTAGGTTTTGGTAGGATCTAAATTTTAGGTTAGGGAAAATCGGAGTTTAGGACATGTGAAGTTTGAATTGTCATTTACAAAGTACTCATTCTAACTATGTCTTCTTAGTCCAGTCAGCCTCCCAAGACTGATATTAGAATGGCAGGAATTACACAGTGTCTCTGCTACTGCTGCAAGGTACTTCCTGTGTGAGAGGCACTTAGTGGGCAGATGGGAAGCGATCGCTTCCTCTTCCGGTCCAGCCTCACACACAGACACTGGAGGAGCAGGGACACCACTGAGTTTTACACCCTTTATAATAGTTCCGGTAGCTTGGCAATCAAAAAGATATAGGCTTACTTGACACAGAGGACATTGGCCAATGGAAAATTTAGCAATGCCCAGGGCTATGCAGGACTACAACTGCGGCTCCAATCCCTGTCAGATTCCCCCGGAAAAGTCTCCGAGTGCAAGCATTTTTACCACACTGCACAAAATCCAGTTTTCCTCCCACTTGTTTATTCTAGTATTTTCTTCTCACCTCCTTCACCTACCTACTTTATCCTGATGCTAGAATATCTTCTTTCTTTGTTAGTCTGTGTTTTTCTGTGCATTTCTATTCGTCTCATGCTGCACATTTCCTTAATTTCCAGCTTTCTGTCTTTTTCCTATTATTTTTCTCTTTTTACTCTCTTCACTAGTCTCTGTGTGTTGACGATGTGAGGCTGCTTTTGTATTATCTATATGAACGACTGTGTTTATGGGGAGGCTATGTTTGTGAGTGTTGTGTGTTTGAAAGTTAGGTTTGTATACTTGGTGGGCTGTGTGGAGGTAGGCAATTTATTTTGTGCATGTAGAAACTGTGGATGTTGTGTGTCTGGTTGAAATGTTGGTCTATACATACCTCCTAATGATCCCTATTTATGAGGGCCAGTCCTTATTTTGGGCCCAAACTCCTCCGTTCTTCTGCCCTATCATAATGTCCCTCTTTTATAGGTGCTTCATACTGTCTGAGTATAACAGAGCTCCACAACAATAATATTCACATTTTATTTACAATAAATATATTTAGAAAACAGTACATGTACATATGATGTTCTTGTTCTAAATTACATTTTAGTTGCATGTACTATTAGCAAGTCATCTAAAATTTCTCAGAACAGCCCCACACCTGTACCCCTACTCACACCCCTAAAATGTAAGTGTCCCTTACATACACTAATTTCAATAACTGTTGTATAAGGTTGATCTATGCAAAAATGAATAAATACAAATAATTTAATGTTTCCATTACTACCCTAATTGTTAGAATATTACTGGGCGTTAATTCTTTAACTGCATCATGTGATAACGGAAAAATACGGTTTATGAATTACATTTGTGCACATTTACTGTTATCTGAATAATTTTATTGGATTAACCCTTTGAAAACCAGATTGCTTACTCAGTGGGATAATTACTTTGTTTTAGACATCAGGATCAGTATTAATATTCTGTGATAATTCTTGATTTCCGCAATTCTGTCTTTTGGGATTATCCTCTAACCACATCCAGTTATCCTGGCACCAGTTAGTGAAAGACATGTCTGGATGTTATTCATCTCTCAGGAATACAAACATTGCTACTGCTGCAAGATATTAATTAAGGATCCATTTATTCTATTTCCTTATTCCATTGATGGCTTAGACTAGCCTAACATCAAGGGGATTGTGTTCCTGAAACATCGGGTCTGTCAAACTTAGCCATATCTGCCTTAGTCACTCTTTCCTGCATAGTTACCATAACCAAGCATGGTTTCTGTCAATACACTATTTGAGGACTCCTTAAATAGAACATCTATGTGTTGTTTTATTACTTTTTATTTTTCTTAAATGATATTATTATAAGTATTCATCACATACCGACAAGATAAGAATGAAAACATGTCAACGGTACAGCCAGGGCCGGCCTTAGGGGTGTGCGAGCTGTGCGGCCGCACAGGGCGCCATGGTGCAGGGGGCGCCCTGCGGCCGCATAGCTCACACGGCATGTCTGTTAGCCGCAATGCTAACAAGACATTTGCCTTGGGCGGCATTTTCCAGGGGGCGGCAAAAAAAGCCGCCCCCAAATGCCCAAGGCAAATGTCTTGTTAGCCTTGCGGCTAACAGACATGCCTGGCTGCTGGGCGGTCGGGTGGCGCTGGCGGGCGGCTGGCGAGGGAGCACTTCCTCTGAGCTGTATGCTCAGCTCCCTCGTGCGCCGCAGAGTGAGGCTGGGAGCCGGAATATGACGTCATATTCCGTCTCCCAGCCTCACTCTGCAGCGCGCGAGGGAGCTGAGCATACAGCTCAGAGGAAGTGCTCCCTCGCCAGCCGCCCGCCAGCGCCGCCCGCCCAGCCCAGCAGCCACTGGACCACCAGGGAGGAAGAGACCCCCCCCCCAGCATTCCCAAAGGCAGGGAGGCTGGGGGGGGGTCTAAATAAATGTTAAAAAATTTGTTAATGTGGGTGTGTGTGTGTATGTTAGTGTGTGTGTATGTTAGTGTGTGTGTGTATGTTAGTGTGTGTATGTTAGTGTGTGTCTGTGTGTGTGTGTATGTTATTGTGTGTGTATGTTAGTGTGTGTATGTTAGTGTGTGTGTGTGTGTATGTTAGTGTGTGTCTGTTAGTGTGTATGTTAGTGTGTGTCTGTGTCTGTTAGTGTGTGTGTGTGTATGTTAGTGTGTGTCTGTGTCTGTTAGTGTGTGTCTGTGTATGTTAGTGTGTGTCTGTGTCTGTTAGTGTGTGTCTGTGAGTGTGTTTGTCTGTTAGTGAGTGTGTGTGTCTGACTGTGTGTGTGTGGCTGTCTGCCTGTGTGTGTCTGTTTGCCTGTGTGTGTGTGTGAGACTGTCTGCGCGTGTGTGTGTGTGACTGTCTGCGCGTGTGTGTGTGTGACTGTCTGCGTGTGTGTGTGTGTGTGACAGGGTGTGTGGGAAGGGGTAAGGAGTGGGGGAGGGGGGGACGGGAAGGGGGGGCGCTGTGAAGATTTTTTGCACAGGGCGCCCAAATGCCTAAGGCCGGCCCTGGGTACAGCAACAGATATGGTAAGTGGAAGACACCCCAGTGTGACATAAAGATAAACAGCAGAATGTATTTTTTTTTCATATTTATATATATTAGTCTGTGTGTTGACGCATTTTTACCACACTACACAAAATCGAGTTTTCCTCCCACTTGTTTATTCTAGTATTTTCTTCTCACCTCCTTCACCTACCTAATTTGTTCTGATGCTAGAATATCTTCCTACTTTGTTAGTCTGTGTTTTTCTGTGCATTTCTATTCGTCTCATGCTGCACATTTCCTTAATTTCCAGGTTTCTCTCTTTTTCCTATTATTTTTCTCTTTTTACTCTCTTCACTAGTCTCTGTGTGTTGACATTATATATATATATATATGAGGAAATATAGAATTGATGTGTATTTTTGCATATGAGGTTTGTCCAGAAAGTATCCAGCCATGTAAAATGAAAAATAGAGGCATATGTAGAAGAAGATGCAAGAAGCATTGTACACAGAACAATGACACCTCAGTCCTCATCAAAGTAGGCACCTTGGGACCTCGCACAGTTCTCCAAGCGGCTATTCCACACTCTGCAAAATACTTTGTTGGAATCGTCATCAGCTGCCTCATCATATTTACATGAATCTCACCAACGGTCTGCAATCTTTTCACTTTCAAGGATAATTAGTTTTGGGAAAAGCTGGGTGTCACAGGGCGCCAAATCTTTCAGCAGATTCTTCACCATCTTTAAGCATTTGTGCCACACGTATTTGCGCTGCACTCATTGAGTCATCCCCGAAAAACCTTCCAAATAATTTCCGCGGAGGAATGTTCAAGCTTGAAAAAAAAAAAAAAGTACACATGCTCACTCAATGGCATCTAGCGCCCACACTGACTAGTACAGTGAAGTCGTGATTGTTCACAGGTTACATCAATGTTGCGCAAACCATACTTGTTATATTCAATAAATAGGTGCACAATATGGAGTCTACAGAATTTCAAGTGAAGCTCAAAACACCTTAAGTGGTATCCCCTAAACCACCTCTACAAAATACAAAAAAACATACATACATAAGGTGGAGCTTCTTGTACAAGTTGTTCAAATATGTATCTGTAATAATATAAATACAAAACACAAATAGTGCAATATTGCAGAAATAGAAATGATCTATAAAGAGACGTATATGATGTCACTCACAAGTCAGGAGTCATAAACCACATATGACTCGGATGGTAAGCGCTTGTGGACTCTTTAAGGATGTCCAATCCTTTCTTGTGTTGACTTTGCTGGAAACCTGGTTCCTTTTGTTTTATGAAGTGGTGATGGTTGTTCAATATCCCCAGTATTTGGTATGTGTATATAGGATGCCACAGCAAAGTTTTCAAAAACAATTTGCTTTTATTGGTGATCCACAATAAATATACACTAAAAATGCAATGTTAAAAAACTTAATGCAAAAAAACTTGATGCAAGTAAAATAAATATAAATACCGGATACAAATGTCTCTGGATGACTAAATAGTCCACATAAATGTCCAAAACGCGTTTCGCCCTTAAATGGGCTTCCTCAGTTGGCTGTGTGTCTTCTCCTTGTCTTCTGTTCTTTAAATAAGTCACTCGCTTTTTAGTTCCGGGTTCCGGAATTTCCGTTTCCGGTATTTGCTCACTTCCGGGTTTCGACAGTGTGAACTGTTGGAACGCAAACGTGCGTTCCACCATCAAGCGTTTGTACTCTTCCGCTTCCGGTTTGCGTTCCAACCAAATGGAATAGGATAACTTTATTGGTTAGTGTAAAAACACACATCATGTCTTATAAAATCGCTTCAATATACATTCATATGTCTACCAGTAAGAGGTTGTCATTTATTCACAGACTGTGTGATTTGTTTACTTATTACCCTTTATTCTCAGACTGTGTGATTTATTTATTTGTTCAATCAATACAAAAGATATAAATAAACGAAACGAAAGCTCTGCTATTTGCAATATTTTATAGAAATAGTGATATGTTTTATTTTTATTAATTAGCTCTCAGGAATTATATCAATTGTATTAATTGGATGTTAAAAAAATATAAGATATTGAATACATACATATTATGTTTGATTCTGCCGTAGTACTAAACTTTAAAAGTGCATAAGTGCAAATAACATAAAAATGGAAGCCTGCAAGGTGCATTAACTTAAAAAACTTCAAACCAATTTTTGGGCATTTCACCAAAAAAAGGGACACATGTGTCCTAAAGTGTAATAAGCTAAGTTTAAAAGTATATTGGTGGTTTCTATTTAGATAATTCTAAAATATAATAGATAAACTTAATAAAAGATATAAGGCTGTATATATTCTGCCTATTAAAAGGGAGTCAGGAATGTTTCCTTAGAAGGTATATCCGAAGGATGATCTCAGAAGGGGAAATTGGTATAAATTGATTAAAATCATACAAAATATAGTATCAGTTTATAAAATGACACAACTCAAAATCTTGGTTTAAACCGTGGGGGACCAATGTATTAAAATTGAATATATACTTCATCTCTTCCATTCCAATTTTTTTGGTGTAATTTCCTCCTCTCCAATCCTTTTTAACAAGCTTGATTGCACAAAAAAAGAGTCCCTCTGGATTCTGATCATGGGCTGATTTGTAATGCTTGGAGACACTGTGTGACTCCAATCCTTTTCTGATGTTCCTCACATGTTCTGCTATTCTTATATGAAGACAGCGGATTGTTCTTCCTATGTATAGGAGATTACAGGGGCATTTAAGTAAATATATCACTCCCTTAGTGTGGCATGATAAGTGGTCCTTGATTTCAAATTTTTTGTTGGTGTAGGGTTCTAGATCTAGTATGTGCCTTTTTCTACTTTTTGTCCCTCTACATGCCAAACAGGTTCCGCAACCAAAGAAGCCTTTACTTTGGTTTAGAAAACTATTAACAGGGGTTATATTCCTTAGACTACTCTGTGTAAGAGTTCTCTTTAGATTGCACGCTCCCCGATAGTCTAAGGAATATAACCCCTGTTAATAGTTTTCTAAACCAAAGTAAAGGCTTCTTTGGTTGCGGAACCTGTTTGGCATGTAGAGGGACAAAAAGTAGAAAAAGGCACATACTAGATCTAGAACCCTACACCAACAAAAAATTTGAAATCAAGGACCACTTATCATGCCACACTAAGGGAGTGATATATTTACTTAAATGCCCCTGTAATCTCCTATACATAGGAAGAACAATCCGCTGTCTTCATATAAGAATAGCAGAACATGTGAGGAACATCAGAAAAGGATTGGAGTCACACAGTGTCTCCAAGCATTACAAATCAGCCCATGATCAGAATCCAGAGGGACTCTTTTTTTGTGCAATCAAGCTTGTTAAAAAGGATTGGAGAGGAGGAAATTACACCAAAAAAATTGGAATGGAAGAGATGAAGTATATATTCAATTTTAATACATTGGTCCCCCACGGTTTAAACCAAGATTTTGAGTTGTGTCATTTTATAAACTGATACTATATTTTGTATGATTTTAATCAATTTATACCAATTTCCCCTTCTGAGATCATCCTTCGGATATACCTTCTAAGGAAACATTCCTGACTCCCTTTTAATAGGCAGAATATATACAGCCTTATATCTTTTATTAAGTTTATCTATTATATTTTAGAATTATCTAAATAGAAACCACCAATATACTTTTAAACTTAGCTTATTACACTTTAGGACACATGTGTCCCTTTTTTTGGTGAAATGCCCAAAAATTGGTTTGAAGTTTTTTAAGTTAATGCACCTTGCAGGCTTCCATTTTTATGTTATTTGCACTTATGCACTTTTAAAGTTTAGTACTACGGCAGAATCAAACATAATATGTATGTATTCAATATCTTATATTTTTTTAACATCCAATTAATACAATTGATATAATTCCTGAGAGCTAATTAATAAAAATAAAACATATCACTATTTCTATAAAATATTGCAAATAGCAGAGCTTTCGTTTCGTTTATTTATATCTTTTGTATTGATTGAACAAATAAATAAATCACACAGTCTGAGAATAAAGGGTAATAAGTAAACAAATCACACAGTCTGTGAATAAATGACAACCTCTTACTGGTAGACATATGAATGTATATTGAAGCGATTTTATAAGACATGATGTGTGTTTTTACACTAACCAATAAAGTTATCCTATTCCATTTGGTTGGAACGCAAACCGGAAGCGGAAGAGTACAAACGCTTGATGGTGGAACGCACGTTTGCGTTCCAACAGTTCACACTGTCGAAACCCGGAAGTGAGCAAATACCGGAAACGGAAATTCCGGAACCCGGAACTAAAAAGCGAGTGACTTATTTAAAGAACAGAAGACAAGGAGAAGACACACAGCCAACTGAGGAAGCCCATTTAAGGGCGAAACGCGTTTTGGACATTTATGTGGACTATTTAGTCATCCAGAGACATTTGTATCCGGTATTTATATTTATTTTACTTGCATCAAGTTTTTTTGCATTAAGTTTTTTAACATTGCATTTTTAGTGTATATTTATTGTGGATCACCAATAAAAGCAAATTGTTTTTGAAAACTTTGCTGTGGCATCCTATATACACATACCAAATACTGGGGATATTGAACAACCATCACCACTTCATAAAACAAAAGGAACCAGGTTTCCAGCAAAGTCAACACAAGAAAGGATTGGACATCCTTAAAGAGTCCACAAGCGCTTACCATCCGAGTCATATGTGGTTTATGACTCCTGACTTGTGAGTGACATCATATACGTCTCTTTATAGATCA
Organism: Pelobates fuscus; assembly: GCF_036172605.1. Taxonomy (NCBI): domain Eukaryota; kingdom Metazoa; phylum Chordata; class Amphibia; order Anura; family Pelobatidae; genus Pelobates; species Pelobates fuscus. Next base: position 302,437,695 of record NC_086318.1, on the reverse strand, counting down.
TTTCTATTTCTGCAATATTGCACTATTTGTGTTTTGTATTTATATTATTACAGATACATACTTGTTATATTAACAATGGCTGGACTTTTCCAGGAAGAACTTGTATATGCTAATATTTTAAATTTTTGGTCATCTGTATTGTAACAATTATACATTGACTATTTAGTTCATAAATAATCAAAAGAAGATATAGCGGAGGGCGGAGCCAAGCTGCAGAGCAGAGAAGTCACATGGCACTGCAGCTCCAGCGATTTCACTCAAAAACACACTGATTTCTCGGATAAAAACCAACCAAAACAGCCATAAACCCCAGGCCACTGAAGGAACCGACATGGGCCGGAAAAATTAAAAACAAAAGCCAGACCAGCCAAGACCTGGCCTCGACATTGGAGCCATGTGGAGACAGGCTCGCGGAGCGACCGGGTCCAAGATGGCCGACTACCCAGAAACTTACTCAGACCTGTCGGACGACTTTTCCCATGGGGAGGACATGCTCATCCCTCCCAGCTTACCGGCCACTACACCCAAGCCCCTGGATCCCAACAATGCACCTGTCACTACAGCAGTACTTAAGACACTACTGGCAGGCTTACAGGCCACGATCCAGACAGAAATGGCGGGCCTTTGCACGGACCTCCATGGAATAACCGGGAAACTGAGTACCCTGAAAGACAGCTCCACCACAACAGTGGCCCAAATGACCTCCATGCAGCAGGAGATACGGGGCCTGCAAAATAAAACGGAGGATTTTGAGCGGCGGTTCGCCGAACTGGAGGACTCACGCCGAGCAACTAATTTAAAGATAAGGGGTATACCGGATGCCTTGCCAGCGGACGAACTACCGCACTTTGTGCGTAGACTCCTAACAGCCCTACTACCATTACGACAAGGAAAAGCAATAAACCTGGACGGAGTTCACAGGGTCCCTAAATCGGCCAAAGCCCCAACAACAATGGCATGAGCACTTTCCTCTTTCTACTGCTAATACCTCTCCCTATACACCAAGCATTCTGCTAGCATTTCCTGCTGCTCTATTACATTGTCTGCCTACCTTTAAGTCATCAGAAATAAAACCTTTAAATCCCTTTCCTCAGATGTTGAGATTAGGACTCTATCAAATATTCTGTACTCTGCCCTTGGGTTTTTACATCCAAAATGCATTATCTTGCACTTATCCACATTAAATGTCAGTTGCCACAACTCTGACCATTTTTCTAGTTTACCTAAATCATTAACCATTTGGCTTATCCCTCCTGGAACATTGACCCTGTTACATATTTTAGTATCATCAGCAAAAAGACATAACTTACCATCAGGACTTTCTGCAATATCACTAATAAATATATTAAAGATAATGGGTCCAAGTACATATCCCTGAGGTACCCCACTGGTGACAAGCCCAAGCTTCGAATATACTCCATTGACTACAACCCTCTGTTTCCTGTCACTCAGCCACTGCCTTACCCATTCAACAATATTGGAATCCAAACCTAAAGATTGCAGTTTATTGATAAGCCTTCTATGTGCAACAGTGTCAAAAGCCTTACTGAAATCTAGGTAAGCAATGTCTACTGCACCACCCTGATCTATAATTTTAGTTACCCAATCAAAACAATCAATAAGATTAGTTTGGCATGATCTCCCTGAAGTAAACCCATGTTGTCTCTGATCTTGAAATCCATGTGTTTTTAGATGTTCAACAATCCTATCCTTTAACATGGTTTCCATCACTTTCCCCACTACTGAAGTAAGGCTTACTGGCCTATAGTTGACCGACTCCTCCCTATTACCTTTCTTGTGAATGGGCACAACATTCGCTAACTTCCTATCTTCTGGGAATACTCCTGTTATCAATGATTGGTTAAATAAATCTGTTAATGGTTTTGCTAGTACACCACTAAGCTCTTTTAATAGCTTTGGGTGTATTCCATCAGGTCCCATTGACTTATTTGTCTTTACTTTTGACAGTTGAAATAGAACCTCTTCCTCTGTAAACTCACGTGTAATAAATGACTCATTTATCCTTTTTCTTAACTGAGGTCCCTTTCCTTCATTTTCATCTGTAAATAACGAACAAAAATATTCATTGTCAGTCAGCTAGACCTTTATCCTCTTCTACATACCTTCCTTCTTTTGTTTTTAATCTAACTAATCCTTGTTTTACTTTTCTTTTCTCATTTATGTATCTAAAAAAAGTTTTGTCCCCCTTTTTTTACTGACTGTGCTATTTTCTTTTCTGTGTGTGATTTGGAAGCTCTTATAACTTGCTTAGCCTCTTTCTGCCTAATCTTTCTGTCTTCCTCACCCTGTTTTTTTTATAATTACTAAATGCTAACTTTTAGTTTTTTACTATTTTGGCCACATCTGCGTACCACAGTGGTTTCTTGAATTTTTTGCTTTTACTGACAAGCCTAATGCAATTTTCTGTTGCCTTCAGTAGTGCAACTTTTAAATAATCACATTTCTCTTGGACTCCATTTAAATTGCTCCAGTCTGATAATGACTCCTTTACACATATTCTAATTTTAGAAAAGTCTGTTTTTCTAAAGTCTAAAATGTTTTGTTTTTTTTGTGTGGTGTGACTCAGTCACTGTTCTTATATTAAACCACACTGACTGATGATTACTGGATCCTAAACTTTCACCTATAGTAATATCGGATACCAAATCTCCATTTGTTAACACTAAATCTACGACTTGTTTTAGAGACAATCCCAGTAGGGAGTTTAGAATATGTGTGCTCCAGGCACAAGCAGCTATTTTTGTTTTCCAATTCACATCAGGAAGATTAAAGTCACCCATGATGATAACTTCCCCCTTCAATGTCATTTTAGCTATTTCCTCAACTAGTAGATTATCTAACTCTTCAATTTGTCCGGGGGCCTATAAATCACACCTACACGAGTTACTGTGTGATTACTAAATTCTAACATAACCCAAACGGACTCTATGTTCGCCTCACTAACTTTTATTAGGCTAGATTTTATGCTATCCTTCACATACAGGGCCACCCCTCTCCCTTTCCTGCTTTCCCTGTGTTTTCTATATAAAGAGTACCCTGGTATTGCTATGTCCCAGTCATTTTTCTCATTATATCATGTCTCAGTAACAGCGACTAAAGCTACACGACCAGTTGCCATTATTGCCACAAGTTCATGGATCTTATTCCCTAAACTGCGTAGACATGACGCTAAGCTTATCATTTTTTAACACACTTGCTACAGGCACCTTCTGTCCTTGTTTTGGGGGACAATTGGATTGATGTTTTATCACCCTTTTGCCCCCCCCCCCCCCAGTTTAAATACATCCCAGCAAGTCCCTAATACGCATCCGCCTGTCGTTCTGAGTGTTATGCACAGGCAGAACTTCAGAGAATGACAGTGTGGAAGCATCCTGCCGTATATCATTGGCAAAAATACTAAAAACTTCCTTAACCTCTGAAACCTCATTGCAAGCCAAGTCATTTGTCCCTAGATGGACAAGTACATCCAATTCGCCTTCCTGCTTTGCTTGATTAACAATATTACAGATACGTCTCCTGTCTCTGTGAGCAGTAGCTCCGGGAAGACACCTCACAAGACCACCATTGTCCATCTCCACACCTCTTATGATGGAATCCCCCACCAACAACTGCTTTCTATTAGGCCTCACCATAGTCTCCAAGCCTCTCTCCAAAACACCACTAGCCTCAGTGCCTCTCTCCACAACATCACTAGCCTCAGTGCCTCTCTCCACAACATCACTAGCCTCAGTGCCTCTCTCCACAACACCACTAGCCTCAATGCCTCTCTCCACAACACCACTAACTTCAATGCCTCTCTCCACAACACCACTAGCCTCAGTGCCTGTCTCCATAACACCATTACACTCTGAAAGTGCAGAAAATGAATTATGTAGAGCAATAGACTGTGCAATATGCCTTTTATCCACAACTCTAAGTCTACCAGATCCTACAGTGATCCATCTGCCATTCTTAGTATGTCTCTGCGGCAGTGGCTTTGCAGCAGTTCCAGCCTGAGTTTGTTTACCAGATAATTTACAAATCTCAGACTTCAAAAATACAATCTCCTGCCGCAAGATAGAGAACTGTCTACAGATTAGACAACAACCAAACCTCCAAAAAGTGGAACAAATGCATAGCAACTATTACATTAAACTAAGTCTGCCATTCCAATGAGGTGAATAAATTAAATCAAATGAATCTTAACTTTTTATTTGTCCTCCTGAATACCTCAGATTACCTCCAGGTTCTCTCCAGAATATCTCCAACCACCCACTTAGAAGCAACACTTAGATGAAGCAACCAAGCTATATTAGCCAAGCTAATGACAACAACCCTTATATACTCCTAAAATCACCACACACTAGGAATGTTTAACACCTGGGTAGGCCTCTGCTTATTTGCAAACAATAGATAATTAAACAGCAATCAATAGCAAGTAGCTAACTAATCAAATCAAATGCCTTATAATTACCAACAGGAAATCAAGCCTTGTGCAATCAGTAACCTTTTCCTACAGATGAATCTTACCTGTAACAGTAGAAAAGAAATCTCTTAGCACAACTCTTGGACAGTTGAAGCTTCTGTAAAACTCTCCAGATATCTCCAACCACACACTTAGAAGCAACACTTAGATGAAGCAACCAAGCTATATACAGGTGGCGCCTCAACCACTCCCTGCTGGTACACCAGGGCGAGACCACACACAAAGTATTCAACCTGCATGGTGCGCAAGCCCTGCTAATCACTCTTGGACTGCCTCAAGATGCTATGCACCCTACGGCAAACACAGGGACCAACACGCCGAGGCACAGGTGGAATCCAGAAAAGTTGAACACTTTTGTCCCACGACGGCCCAGTCATGGAGCCCCCACTGTTAACCCAATGTGAAGACCCAGAGACGCAACAATCAAGATAGGTTTCTAGCCGGGACTGTTTGACTCAATTACAACAGAGTGAACCCTGTATGAATAAACAGTTGTTTTGGATGCTCTGCTTACATGTTTTGCTTATTCCTACCCACTGCCAAAGTCTTCAATTGCAATACACGAGAGTTGATGCCAGTTCTCCGCACGCATAGTACATATACCTATGACACCCATCAGATAAATTCCCACTCTGCCCCCTCCCTCCCCCGTCTGCCTCATAAGGAGCTTAGGCGATATGTACCTACCAGACAGACGGGGTCACCTTACGCCCTGCACGCGGGTACCTCTCAAGCAACATAATCCCGATATTGGACACAAAGATGAAGGTACATCATAGCACATCACACTACCTTACCTAGCTTACCAACTCATGGTACAGCCCACTAAAAAACACAGCAAGGCTCACCCCAGGGCACATACACTAATTGAGTAAACCTAACCTCACACATCAGGCATTGACGCCAATTTCATAAGCATTTCTCTAATACACATCAGGCACTCTACAGATGCTAACACCACACTGCATTACCATGTGTACCCAATTTCTCTCTTTCACCAATTATACGTTACTTGCCTGTTATCTATCTAAAATATCAAAAGTGCAACTTCCTAGCTTGGTAAATTTAGCGAATGTATAAAAGAAAAAATGTGCGATGATACATGCCACTGTCAAACTCATGCATAGGATGTTTTACGTTGATATACACTGTTGTGGCGTCTGAAGTAACTATGTACCCACCCGCACTACAAAAATAAAGAATTAAAAAAAAAGAAAAAGAACACAACTAATTGTTTTACTGCTCACAGAGTTGCAGGATTATTTTGTATACGATCATAACTGAAAACAGTGACAAATGAAACTTCACTCACCATCACTGAAATTTCCATATCTGCTGTAGGTGGATCAGGCATCAGTCCTTTCACATGTATTAAATCCAAGTGCATAGTGCTTGAATGGGCTCATAATATGGCTGCAGGATTGCCGCAAGATTTTTTACGTGAAAACTCTCGAACAAAGTCTAATGTCTGTAATAACACAAATCAGCAAGTGGAACGTATGACTTAAGAACAATAGATAATGCTCTTGGCAATGTTGTTCTCTGGCAGATGTGGGAAAGAACACAATTCATGAATAAAATATAGTACAGTTTTATTGAGTCACAACACAATATAAAAGGTTTAATGCACATCTTTTTTATTAAGCATTGTGATATGTATGTCAAGGTAAAATAATAGCTAGATACATAATTTCTTTATTGCAAAAGTCACCAAATAGGTGAAGTAATTTCCTTTACAGAACAATGGCTGTATAAATGTGGGATACTGGAATCCATATGTTTTGCATCAGAAGTCAATAAAAAAATAAAATAATAATAATATAGATGTGCCAAAATGTTTGTGGTGAGACCAAACACAATAAAACTCCTTACAGTGCACATTGAAAAAATACTGTTATGCATCAATAATTGCAGTATGAAGTATCAAATATGCGTGTAATTTGCATGTCCAGTTAGAAACTTTGGAACAGTTGTGAAACAATTTTTTTTTTTGAGTTTCTGTGACAATAATCAGGTAGAACCTTGGTCAATGTACACTGAGGCTAAAAAGAAATTGTACTTGGGGTCTATGGCACACACGGGGTAGGGACGAGGATAGGTTGTCAAACACTCTAGTTCATGTACATTAAATACTGAAAAAAGTCTAAGCAAGGGCAATTAGAAAGCATGAAATGATCTGTTCATGTAGGAATGAGTATTGGAATAATAAAAGCAAGGACTTAGTAAGCTTAAGTCTATAACATAAATTGGCAGTAACAGATTAGTTCAGAAGGTTGTGCAGCAATTGAAAAGGTGTCAAAGTCATGAGTGAAGCCTTGTAAAGGAAGCAACATTATGTTTTTTTGCCAGCTGCATAATATTTGGGTGAGACAGACCATTAATGCAATGGGCAAGCTATAAAAAAGTTGGGGCCTGACAACAGTAACATTGTTCCAAAACAGCTATGGACTTTGTTGAATATCTTCCTTTTTCTGAAGAAGCGGGAGAGAGGTGACTGTCATGTCCCTAGCACTGTTAAAATGCTGTGCCTCATTGTAGTATTAATTCGGACACAGAACACTAGAGCTCTCTGATGCTTGCACAATATTTTGACACCACGCTGGGCCGCATCATTTTGGCAAAAGTCGTGCACGTTTCAGAGTCAATTTTGAGGCAGACCAATAGGTAAGACTTTAGGACTATATAAGGGTTTTCCTGAACACTCGTCCTTGCCCTATCAGGTCTCTGTTAGTCAAGAGCATGTTTTTTTTGTTTTGTTTTAAATGTTTTTTTTTATTTTGTTCGTAATAAAAGCAATTAGATAGTAAATTATTAGTGCAGTTTCACACGTGCCCCCGTAGAGGCTAATGAAGTCAGCAGAAAACAGATATTTATATATTAATAAGGAGTAAGCATAAAGGAATATAACAGCTTCCAATATTCCAAGAGTGTGTTTCGACTTGTGGTGTGTGATATGGTTATTGACGTTTCTCTGATATTGGAACTGGAACCCCTGACTTTAGCTCTGTTTATACGTTCTCCCGATTCTAATTCTTAACAACAGTTTGTCTCTATTTACACTTGTCTGCTTGCAGACTGTTTTCTGTGCTTTCATATGTTAAGCCCGGTTACCCTAAAGACTAGTACTATGCTTTTCTATAGTATAGGATACTCATAGCCCCTTGGTTTGCGTGTTGAAGTGTTTAGCCTTTACATTATGACAGGGTTATGAACTCTGCAAACCTGGGGTAACGGATAGCCTCTTATGAGGCTATGATGGAAGACTTAGATCACAAAAAGGATCAGTTCACCAAATCCCTGTTCTCCTTGACCCATGTGGCCAGAGACTGGCAACATGATGTGGCAGCGATGAAGTGAAGAGACCCGAATTGTCTGTATGGTACTCACATCCTATTCGGGTGACTGCAAGAGGCCATGTTACTGCTCAGATATTAGGCTTAGCTGGTTATATAACTAAATGTATACAAAAAAATGAATTAGAATTGAAGAAAAACAAACAGTGTAAACACAAAAATACACAGAAAAACAGGAATTTTTAGAATACATTATTTTTATGTTGAAAAATATTACATTTAAAAAAAAAATCTTGTTGACCACTTGTGGCGGAACCAACCTCGCCAATGGGCATTGGAGAATCCTGTTTGCCCACCTCCTGCCTGCTGACTATGGCCCCTGGGAGATTTGACCCTTTAAATACAGGATTTGGGCATGTTGTATTGTATTATGCTGCTACTGGCCCTTTAAGAACCATCTGGGGAAATACTGTGGAGTTACTGGGTGGCCACCATTTCATGTATCAGAGGCACATGGTGAGAACAATGGATGAAGCACATGGTGAGAACAATGGATGGCGGCCATTTTAACTCACAGACACTGTTGTGACTTTTCTACACGGTGCCATCTCGCCGGTATTTGGTGCACAAAGACATCGTGCAATAGTTTTAAACTATACAACAGGGGACACATTATACAGTAATTATTTTTTATGTAATCTGTATATGTTCTGCGGAATCTGCATTAAACTGTATCTCCCAAACTACTGAACGGATCTGGGTGAATTTTGGATATGTGGTTCACCCAGATCCACTGGTTCTGAGGATATGGGGGTTTATTGCATGTTTTGGGGTCCCTGTGATATGTTTTATAAAACTGTATTTCTCTGTCTGTGATAATTTTATTACCCATTGTGTTCAGTAATCATATCACAGGCAGAGGGGAGGATTCTGTGTGGGAGTGTCTGTGTGTATTGTACGTATTGATTGGTTGTTCTGTAAAACCCTGTGGGCAGTACTATGTTTGTGGATTGGGAATAAAAGAGGCTGTATGTGCCAGTACAGTCAGTTCTGCTTGACCTCAAAATGAAGTGTCGTCTTGTTATTGGGGGAATTGGATTGTATGCTGATTGCCAGGAGTGTAAGCTGATTGTATGCTTTTCCTGTTCAGCTGTTTACAGCATTCATGTGCTTAAGGGCATTCATATGCTTCTACGGTTCGGTGGTTGTGGTGTCTGCTGCAGTGCTTGGAGTCCTCAGGAAGAGCTAGGAGCATCCTTCAACGGAGGTACTCAGTCGGAGTGCCCGTCGATCCGTTACACCACGGTTTCTAAAGGAGACCCATGGTGCTCAGCTAACTGTTTTCTCAACAGACTTTCGTCAAATTGCCTTATATTCACCGGTCCATTTAGCGCTCAGATCCCACGAACACAGCCGAATTGCCACCGGGCCATTTTCGGGAGTTCCAAATCTAACAAAAAGACGAACAGTTCCCCTGGTTAATAGGTAGCGATTGTTTGCCTTGTTCATGCAAACAATCCTACTGAACAGCATTCTCCTGGCTTGTAGTGGGAAGAAGCAGGCGCACAAATGATATCGCCGGTGGTTGCGAGGTCCGACTTATAGTTCCAGAAACTGGACGACCAGGTCCCGCTGCCTGTGTTTGTGCAACAAGATGGCCACACAGAGAGAGCACTTGAGTTTGTGGTTTGTTGGATGAGCCAGGGGGTGGTCGGTGTTTGGTAGATTGTTGCTACCGAAGGGGGAAAACATGAATGGGGTTCAGGAACACTCGAAGACCAGGTCCCGCCGCCTGTGTTCGTGCGACAAGATGGACGCCGATTTTCAGCACACATGTTGTTCAGTTAAAGTGAGGGAAAAAAGTATTTGATCCTCTGCTGATTTTGAACAGGGTGATCACAGAAGAAACAGAATAACAACAAAAAAAAATCCAAAAAAACAAATTTCCAAAAAGTTATACATTGATTTGCATGTCAATGAGTGAAACAAGTATTTGATCCCCTATCAATCAGCAAGATTTCTGGCTCCAAGGTGTTTGTGGTTTCTTTGATGTTATTTTTCCAGTTCGGGACAACCCATCAGCATTGTCATTCTGCTTTCCTTAAAAGCCTGGGGTTGTCTCTGGCCACTCAGTTGAGTAAATTAGGGGGTTGTGGTCAGTGATGATGGTGAAGGAGTGTCCATACAAGTAAGGCTGTAGTTTATTTAGTGCCCAAACTAGGGTTAAACACTCCTTCTCCACTGTGGCATAGCTGACGTCCCGAGGTAACAATTTTCTACTCCGATAGGCCACTGGGTGCTCCATGCCATCTTCCCTCATCTGGCTTAGTACGGCTCCCAGTCCAAACATTGAGGCATCTGTATGAACGAGAAACCGTTTAGTGTGGTCAGGTGCAGCCAATACAGGTGCCTCGCTCAATGCAGTTTTCAGCCTCTGGAATGATTCCTCACACTCTGGGGACTATAAGATCTGTCTAGGTAGGGACATTTTGGTGAGGTCAGTAAGGGGCTTAGCTATTGTGCTGTACTCAGGGACAAACCTCTGGTAATATCTGGCCGTTTCTACAAAAGCCAATACCTGAGTTTGGGTTGGGGCCACTGGGCTACTGCCTCAATATTGGCTGACTCAGGGCGCTGCTTACCGGAGCCCATTCTGTGCCCAAGGTACTGGACCTCTGCAATCCCTACATGGCATTTTTCAGGTTTTAAGGTTAGACTGGCGGACCAAATTCTGTTGAGCACTACAGAGATGTGCTCCAGGTGGGTTTCCCATGTGCGGTTAAATACAGCAATATCATCCAGGTAGGCACACACAAAATCCTGAAATCCCTCCAAGAGCCGATCCGCCATCCTCTGAAAAGTGGTGGGGGCATTCTTCATCCCAAATGGCATAACCTTGAACTGGTATAAGCCAAATGGGGTGACGAATGCCGACTTAGGAGTGGCTTTACACTCATGGGGGATCTGCCAATACCATTTGCACAAGTCTTTAGTTGTCAAGTAATTCACTCCTGCCATCTAATAGTTTGTCTACTCTGGGCGTAGGGTAGGCGTCTGTAACAGAATGGTCATTGAGCTTGCAGGAGTCAATGCAGAAGCGGGTCGTTCTGTCCCGCTTAGGCAGCAGATCCACCAGGGAAGCCGAAGGACTCTGGGAGGGCTCTATCACCCCTAATTCTAACATGTCCTGTATTTCCTTGCGCATGCTCTCCCTAATGGCTTCGGGGATGCGATACGGTTGCTGCTGGAGAGGTATCTGAACTGGGGTTTCTACTTGGTGTACCGCCAGCGTCGTGTACCCTTGTATGGCAGAAAACATTTTGGGAAATTCCTTTAACAGTTGGGAGGTTTGCTGTATCTCAGAGGAACTTAAGTCAGTCCCCAGGCTGACTTGCTCTACCCCAGGTAGATAAGGCTTGAGCATGTTCACATGAAAGGGTCTTCTGATCCTCTCATCTGAACATTTCCCAACTATATAGGTGGGGTCAGGATCTAAACCCTAATTTTGGTATTTCATTCCTTTCATTCAAGTTTATGTCTGCAGTTATGTTTTACCACTAGTGGCCTCCCTAACCACTAGGTCTAAACTTATTTATCTCATCCTCACCTGCCTGGACTAATTACTGATGCCAGGGCCGGATTAACATAGGGGCTGATGGAGCTGCAGCTACAGGCCAAGGCCCATGGAATAGGCCCATTTAAAAAACAAAACAAAAAAAAACCACACACTTCTTAGGTTTGCCACCTGACTGGTATTTTACTGGCACCGCCGGTATTTGAGGCTGCCTGGCTCACTGTGTGTGGAGAGAGGCAGGAATAGGAAGTTATAGCATCTCCCTGCCTCTCTCTACTACTTACACTGAGACATTGGGACACGGAGACACTATGTCCCCATTTCTCCGTGTCCCCATGTCCCCCATCCAGTGTCGCTAGTGTCTCAGTGTCCCCAAGTCTCCCAGTGTCTGTGACCCATGTCTCTCAGTGTGCCTAGTGTCACCATGTGTCCCAGTGTCCCTATATGTCCCAGTGTCCCCATGTCTATGTCCACAACTGTCCCCATGTCTCCCAGTGTCCCCAAGTGTCTGTCTCCCAGCCAGTGTCCCCTAGTCTCCCAGTGTCCCCTAGTCTCCCAGTGTCTGTGTTCCCATGTCTCTGTGTCCCTTGTGTCTTAGTGTCCCCAAATGTTTCAATGTCCCCATGTCTCCCAGTACCTGTGTTCCTAGAGTCTCAGTGTGCCTAGTGTCCCCATGTCTCCCAGTGTCCCTATATGTCCCAGTGTCCCCATGTCTATGTCCACAACTGTCTGTCTCCCAGCCAGTGTCCCCTAGTCTCCCAGTGTCCCCTAGTCTCCAAGTGTCTGTGTTCCCATGTCTCACTGTGTCCCCATGTCTCACTGTGTCCCCAGTATCTTAGTGACATGGGGACACACTGAGACATTGGGACACTGGGAGAAATGGGGACACTGAGACACTGGGAGACTAGGGGACTGGACAACATGAGGACACTGACACTGTGATACATAGGAACACTGAGACACTGGGTGACTTGCGAGACTGAGACACTGGGAGCAATCCATCTATACAGCAGAATAAAACTGTGAGTAGTTTGTTGGTGATGTTACAGAATTTTCTCTGATGTCACTCCTTGTGATTATACAAATGATTAAGGCTGGTATTTTTTTTCCAAGAAAGGTGGCAACCCTAACTACTCTTCACATACTCTTGCTTAAAGGAGCACTATAGGGTCAGGAACACAATCATGTATTTCTGACTCTATTATATTAAATCACCACCCTGGCCCCTTTTTGCCTCCCTAAGTATAGTAAAATATAACTTGTATTCAAGTCTGCAGCTGCTGGCTCTGCCTCTGAACTGACTGTCTGCTGACATCATCAGAAGTGGTGGTCTGAGCAAATTACAATACTTCCCCATAGGATTGGCTGAGACTGTCAACTAGGCAGATCAGGGGTAGAGCCAGCACAAGTCTAACATAGCCCTGGCCAATCAGCATCTCCTCATAAAGATAAATTGAATCAATGCATCTCTATGAGGAAAGTTCAGTGTCTGCATGCAGAGGGTGGAGACACTGAATGGCAGTGCTGCACACTAGGCAGTACTGCCCCAGGAAGCACCTCTAGCAGCCATCTAAGGAGTGGCCAGTGGAGTTATTTTCTCTGAAAAGACAGTGTTTACTACAATAGGCCTGAATGGAATGATTCTACTTACCAGAACAAATACAATAAGCTGTAGTTGTTCTGGTGACTATAGTGTCCCTTTAAGTTTGGAAGCTTAAGAGGGATGTATGGGAACAAAACTTGTGTGGACTAGCTGACAATAAAATGAGTTTAGGTAATGCAGATGTTGGTCTCTCTAACACTTTGTCATGTCTCCTTTCTGTTACACTTACTACATTCACCTTTTCTCTTTCTCAGACTATATACCAGGAACTTCTGCCTGCTAGGATAGAAGCAATGAAGGTTATTCCCCTCCCAATATGGCCACCATGGCAGCACACGCGGGCTGTGGCGACCAATCCCACACTCTCTCAGTATGTGTCCACTCCCCTTTTGTCACGATTCCGGGAACCCAACACGCTAACAGACACACACACAGAAAAGGTGCCGTACCGGACCTTAGAGTGGCCGGGCTAAGCACACACAGAATAGTCAGGAGACAAGCCGAGTCAGGGGAACCAGAAAACAGGATAACGATAAACAAGCCGAGGTCAAAGGGTAGGAGAAAGTCACAAAGTCAGATTAACAAGCCAGAGAGTACGTAACCAGAAATCACAAGTTCAGAATCAATACTATACAGCAAAGACCACAACAGGGCAGGGAGGAACAGGAAAGGTGAGTATAAATACCCTAGGTTAAATTCTGATTGGATAACTTCCAATCAGAATTAACAATCACACGTGGGAGATATCTAAGCCTCCCACTGTGATTGTGGTACTGTTGCTTTAACGCCGGGTCACTCACGTGACCCCGGCGTTTGCATAAATCAACGACCTTCCAGCGTGCAGCGTTATACATGCTGCCGCTGGGAGGCGTGACGGATGCGAGCGGCGGAGAGGAGACGCCGCTCGCCGACAGGTAGGAGGAGGGGAGACCGCGGGCGGCGATGGACTGAGGGTGAGTGCTGCGAGCTGCGAGCAGCCTCCCCTACTAGCCGCCCGCGGACCCCCGACATAACCCCCCCCTCGAGGACCGCCCAACGGGCGGGAAGCCGAAGGCTTCAAAGGAAACCGCGCATGAAAGGAGCGGACCAAAGAGGGCGCGTTCACGTCAGAGGCAGAAACCCAGGACCGCTCCTCAGGACCGTATCCCTTCCAGTCAATCAGATACTGCAAGCGACCCCGAGAAAAACGAGTACCAAGCAGGGCAGCCACGTCGTACACGTCACTAGAGGCTGCGCGGAGGGAAACTGGACACCTGAGAGGACCAGAGAATCGATTACAGAGCAGGGGCTTCAAAAGGGAGGTGTGAAAGGTGTTAGGAATACGCATGGAAGGAGGTAAGGCCAGGGAGTAGGACACAGGATTGACCCTACGCAATACCTTGAAGGGGCCAAGGAACCTGGGTGCGAATTTCATTGAGGGGACCCTGAGGCGGAGATTCTTAGAGGACAACCAAACCCTATCACCCGGAACATAAGAAGGAGCAGCACCTCTACGGCGATCAGCAAATCTCTTCTGAGCAACAGCCACTCGAGAAAGAGTAGCATGGACCTGATCCCACATCTTCCGTAAGGAGGTTAGGTGCTCGTCCAAAGCGGGTATTCCCTTGTCGGAGAATACGCCGGGAAGGACAGAGGGTTGGAACCCATAAGCAACCAAAAAAGGACTTAAGCCAGTGGACGAATGAGTCACAGTGTTTCTGGCGAATTCAGCCCAGGGAAGGAGGTGAGACCAGTTGTCCTGGTGTGCATTCGTGAAGCAGCGTAAATACAACTCCACAGATTGATTCGCCCGTTCGGCAGCTCCATTGGATTGGGGATGATAGGAGGAGGTAAATGACAAGGAAATCCCCATCTCAGCACAAAAGCCCCTCCAAAACCGAGAGACAAACTGAGGACCCCTGTCGGATACGATATCCTGTGGTATACCATGCAAGCGGAAAACCTCATTGGCAAACACCCGAGCCAACTGAACCGCAGAAGGTAGTTTTTGAGTGGAATAAAGTGTGCCATCTTAGAGAACCTATCAGTCACAGTCAAAATTACTGTCATTCCATCGGATGAAGGAAGATCAACAATAAAGTCCATGGATAGGTGGGTCCATGGTTTCTTGGGTATGGACAAAGGCATCAGGAGACCCTGGGGTTTAACAGTAGGGGACTTACACTGTGCACAAACACGACAAGCCTGCACATAATCCACTACGTCTTTCTTAAGTGAAGGCCACCAGAATTGTTGAAGGAGACCCTTGTATGTTTTGGTAACCCCTGGGTGACCAGCCGTTTTGGCGGTGTGAAATAAAACCAACAATTTCTTTCTATCTCTTTCTTTCACGTATAATCTATCAACAGGTGTCTCAGAGGGTGCTTGGGTTTGGTATGCCTTGATACCATCCAGGAAAAGGGACGAAATAACCAAACGGGTAGCGGCTATTATCTTAGACGTGGGTACAATGGGTTCAGGAGCGGGGCCAATAGACTCCAAAGGTTCGTATTGTCGGGAGATAGCATCAGCCTTGACATTACGGTACCCAGGCCTATATGTGATAATGAACTGAAAGCGTGAAAGAAATAAGGACCATCTGGCTTGACGAGAGGACAATCTTTTAGCATCAGCTATATAGGAGAGATTCTTATGATCAGTTATAACCAGGATTTCGTGTCTGGCTCCTTCTAATAAGTATCTCCACTCTTTAAAAGCCATCACAATAGCTAATAGTTCCCTGTTCCCGACGTCGTAATTTTTCTCCGAATCAGATAGTTTTTTAGAAAAGTAGCAACAGGGATGGAGGGGTTCGTTATAGGATAGTCTTTGTGATAATACAGCTCCCACACCTGATTCTGAAGCGTCTACTTCCATTACAAAGGGAAGGGAAGGATCGGGATGGTGTAACACAGGGGCAGTGGCAAATGCCTTTTTGAGAGTCTCAAAGGCTTTAATGGCTTCAGGAGTCCAAACCCTGGGGTGCAAACCCTTTTTAGTCAGTTTAGTGATAGGAGCAATGACTGATGAAAAGTTTTTAATAAACCTGCGGTAATAATTGGCAAAACCTATAAATCGCTGTATTGCTTTAAGGCCTTGAGGAAGAGGCCAAGACAACATGGCTTCTAATTTTGAAGGATCCATGCTGAACCCCTGTTCAGAAATGATGTACCCTAGGAATTGTACTGATTTTTGGTCGAATAAACATTTCTCCAATTTACAATAAAGACCATTTTGTAGCAATCTCTTAAGGACCTTCCTCACATGGGCATGATGAGACTCCAGATCAGGAGAAAACACAAGTATATCATCGAGATAGACCACGGCACAGACATGTAGTAAATCTCTAAGGACATCATTGATGAGGTCCTGAAAGACAGCAGGAGCATTACACAGTCCGAAAGGCATGACTAGATACTCGTAATGCCCACTGCGTGTATTGAACGCTGTCTTCCATTCATCGTTTTCTTTTATACGAACCAAGTTATAAGCCCCCCTGAGGTCTAGTTTGGTAAAAAATCTAGAACCTTTGACACGGTCAAACAACTCAGTAATGAGAGGGATAGGATAAGCATTATTAACTGTTATATTATTCAGGCCTCTATAGTGTATACATGGCCTTAAATCGCCCTCTTTCTTGGCAACAAAAAAGAAACCAGCACCAGCCGGAGAGGAGGACCTTCTGATAAAACCTTTACGTAAGGATTCCTGTATGTACTCCTCCATGACCTGGTTTTCTTTCTCAGAAAGCGGGTAGACCTTGCCCCTAGGAGGCATCTGTCCAGGTAACAAGTTTATGGCACAATCATAATCCCGATGTGGGGGTAGTCTATCAGCTTCCCTTTTTTCAAAGACCAATGCGAGGTCTGCATAGACAGGGGGGACAGAAACAGAAAGGAGTTTAGCTGTAGGCACATTGAGTAAACAAACGGGACGTAAACGGACCATACAGTCACGTTGACAGGATTCCCCCCAGGAGAGTATATCCAAACAACCCCAATCAAGTACCGGGTTATGCTTAACTAACCAGGGGAAGCCCAGTATGATGGAAGCTGTAGGGGAGTCAATTATTTGGAAGGTTATCCTTTCTTTGTGTAAGGCACCCACGGCCATTACCATTTCTTGGGTCTCATGGGTCACCAGGGGTTTCTCAAGTGGTCTACCATCTATGGCCTCAACGGCCAAGGGTGTGGCCTTTTGGATCAGATTCAAGGCTGCGGTTTTAGCAAAGTTCTCATCGATAAAGTTATCTGCAGCACCTGAATCGATCAAGGCTTTAGTTGTAATCGTGGTTTGATTGACCAAAAGAGTAACCGTAATGAATGGTCTGGAGATGGACACATGAGGGGAAAAAACCATAACACCCGAGGCCGACCCCTCTCTAGGCCTTAGGTGCTGTAGTTTCCCTGCAAACTAGGACAGTTACTTCGGAGATGCCCCCTCTTACCACAATAAAGGCACAAGCCCTCCCTTCTGCGGTATGTCCTTTCAGCTTCAGATAAGCCTACAGCACCTAATTGCATGGGTTCGGGAGGTGGTTGAGTAGGGGGAGGTAACGCTAGTAGTGCAGTACTGGGTAAAGCAGGTAACCCCTGTGTATTCATTCTTCTTTGACTACGCCTCTCTCTTATACGGTTGTCAATTAGAATGATATAATCTATTAGATCATCCAGAAGAATAGGCAATCCCCTGGATGCTATTTCGTCTAATATGTAAGCGGCCAAACCCTCCTGAAAAGCTGTTACGAGAGAGTCGTTATTCCAAACCACTTCAGCTGCCAGAGTGCGGAATTCAATGGTATAATCCGCTACTGATCTACTGCCCTGTCGGATCCTGAGCAGAGCTTTGCCAGCAGAAGCAACCCGGCCGGGCTGATCAAACGTACGTTTGAAAGCTGTTAGAAAGTCTGCAAAGGACATTGGGGACGTGTTCTCCCACATGGGGTTGGCCCATGCTAGAGCTTTTCCTGACAAATGGTTGATCAGAAAAGCAATTTTGGCTCTGTCAGTGGGGTATGAGCGCGGATTCATCACCAAATGAATATCAATTTGGTTGAGGAAACCACGGCACGATGCTGGATCACCGCTATAGCGCTGAGGTGGCGTCATGTGAACCATGTGAGCAGGAGCGGTTACCGGATCAGGGCTGGGTTCTGGCCCAGCAGCAACAACTTCTTGAACGGCAGGTTGCAAGTGGGCAGTACGAGCCAGTATGGTTTGTAAAGCCTGGGCAAACTGATCCATACGATGGTCTAAACCATCCATTCTAGCCTCCTGATTAACTAGGAGCTGTGGAATGTCAGCAGGTTCCATAATGGCCCTGTTGTAATGTCACGATTCCGGGAACCCAACACGCTAACAGACACACACACAGAAAAGGTGCCGTACCGGACCTTAGAGTGGCCGGGCTAAGCACACACAGAATAGTCAGGAGACAAGCCGAGTCAGGGGAACCAGAAAACAGGATAACGATAAACAAGCCGAGGTCAAAGGGTAGGAGAAAGTCACAAAGTCAGATTAACAAGCCAGAGAGTACGTAACCAGAAATCACAAGTTCAGAATCAATACTATACAGCAAAGACCACAACAGGGCAGGGAGGAACAGGGAAGGTGAGTATAAATACCCTAGGTTAAATTCTGATTGTATAACTTCCAATCAGAATTAACAATCACACGTGGGAGATATCTAAGCCTCCCACTGTGATTGTGGTACTGTTGCTTTAACGCCGGGTCACTCACGTGACCCCGGCGTTTGCATAAATCAACGACCTTCCAGCGTGCAGCGTTATACATGCTGCCGCTGGGAGGCGTGACGGATGCGAGCGGCGAGCGGCGGAGAGGAGACGCCGCTCGCCGACAGGTAGGAGGAGGGGAGACCGCGGGCGGCGATGGACTGAGGGTGAGTGCTGCGAGCTGCCAGCAGCCTCCCCTACTAGCCGCCCGTGGACCCCCGACACCTTTCCTGTTCCTCCTTCACCTTCTACACGCCCTTCCCCACCACTAGCCTATTGATAAACCAATTTTTGCCTTTTTTTTTTTTAAATTATAAAAGGAGAAGAAATTGAAATTGCACTAAGATGGAAAAAAAGAAAAACACATGGAAGATCAAATGTGCCAAAACTTCACTTTCAAGTAAATTGTATGAATATGTGGACCTACTACAAATTGTAGTCCAACCGTGTCCTAGTTATCCAAAAGACACATAATGTTTTCTAACACTTTTAATTATGACAGACGTAAGCTCAATATGTAGCATTATAGCCAGTGGCAGATCTAATGTAGGGAGGACTACTTTTTTGGGTCCTCCTCTAGCGCAAGGGTGGGAAAAAGTAGATCTTCAATTGAGGTACACAATGCTATCTCATCTGGGGATTTATTATTTGCTCATCGTTGCAGGGTTGTATTTGTGAGCAGTATGTGTGCATTTGAATGTAATCATGTTTTTCTGCGTTTTAATGTAAACATGTTTTTGTAAGGAGTATGTGTGTGTACATGTAGGGGTGTATTTAATTGTATCATTGCCATTTGAATGCAGTGGTGTACATCTATGTAATGTTTTTGCTTGAATGCAGGGGTGTGTTTGTATTTAGTGTTAGCCTTTAAATGTTGGTGTACATTTGTGGGTTTGTGGTGGAATCTCGGTAAAAATAAATTTAGTAGGCCGAGATTACCACGTGGTATGTGTACGTGCATATGCTGACGTATCGATCAGTTGGTTGCACGAGGCAAGATACGATCAGTAGTGTACGGAGCATGTGCAAGAATACAGGATGTAGTATTCCCCTCCTCCATTATGCTGGACAGGCCATGCGGTCAAGCAGGAAGTTAATTCTTATTTGTGTTGATTGGTTAAGAGAATGTGCGGGTGGAGCTTAATATGGGAGGAGTTATGTGCCTATATAAGGAGCCTGCACTATTGTCCGGGGCTCAGAACTTGCTGTATTTTTGGTGACATTAGTCCCTCTGAGTCCCGATCGGTGATCCAATAAAGAATCTCTTCCTTCCTGAAGAAACCTGTGTCCATCTCTCTGTGCTTCGCTTCCGTCAGTTTCTCCGGTATCATTTGGTGCATTGGCCGGGAAGCTCATCGTTCAACGGTAGCTGAGAGGCAGAGGCGTGAGACGGTCTATCTTTGCCCACGTTCTCTACGGCTGCACCCCTGAACTTCTGCGTGGACCTCCCTTCGTCTCGGCGCCACTGGTCTGTTGTCCAGGAGATCATCGGCCTCTACGTAAGAAGTGCTGGGGTGTCCCCGTCGATGAGTGTGAACTCAGGTTCAGGAACGAGGAGGTAAGACAACTGCTGTTTTAGACGGCAGACCCACTAGGGGTATACCGATTGTGCGGTAGGCCCATAAGGGGTTTGAATTGTGTATGGAATCTGCCCCCTCTGTCGGAGGGAAGGAGCGAAGGCGCACCGCTCGATCGAACGCTCTTTAGTCAGACCGTTTGATTTTGTTAGTCAGGCGGGGTTCTGGTGTAAATAGCCCTAGCCGGACACCGGTGTCTTGTCTAGACTAGCGTTCTAGGGTGTATATTTTGTTCGCTAGGTCGGAGGGACCGGGAGACTAAGCGGCGTCTGTGTAAATTCGGTTCGCTAGCTCTCAACCTATCTTGGCTAAGTGGGAAGGCGTGTAAATTTGGAACCCACTAGATTTTTGATAGTAATCGACTAAGAGGCGTCTGTGTAAATTCGGTCCTCTAGCTCGCTATATGTGGTGCTTGGGCAGTGTGGCTAACCAAAACGGATGTAGATAGTTTTAGGTAGTCCATTCAAGGTACTGGCCAATAGTTTAGTTGGGAATTGTAAATGTGTTAAAGATTGTTTAGTAAAGTGTATATCTTGTTAGATAGCGCGAGCTCAGCCGTCTAGCGAGAGTGTTAATAGTGTGTTGCTGTATTATAGTGCACGGTACCATAACCCTGTATATTTACTGACACTGTATATAAGTACTAATCATTGTCGTCTATTGCATGTTTAACACCATAACCACTAATAATTGTATTGTGACCTTAAATTGTGCTTTGACCTATGCTAACCGTACTGTAACCGCTATTTGTAAAAGACGATGTTACTGGGGTGTGTTATAGACGGGTAATTCATATATAGAGAATTATAGCGTGGGTGACTGTATAGTTTCGCCAAAGGGCATAATATTGATTATCTAGTGACTGGTGTAGCAGCTGTGTGTGTACGGGAATTCCCTGAGTGTTTATTGTGTTATTGTGTACGTTTCACTTGGTAACCGTGCCACGTGGTGCTGTTGCCAGAGGAAACGGGTGTGACTGTTGAATAGTACGCGTGCATAGTATTCGTTGTCAACGACGTTCCATTGATAAGTATGGGCGCGTCGCAGTCAACGATTCCGGATCCCTTAGGTTGTATGGTGAAGAATTTTAAAAAGGGATTTAAAACCTGTGATTTTGGGGTTAAAATGTCTCCTGTACGTTTGGTCACTTTGTGTACTAGGGAGTGGCCTACTTTGGTTGCGGCATGGCCGCCACGTGGCAGTTTGGATCCAACTCTGGTACAGCGCTTACACGTGGCTGTATCAGGTAGGCCTGAACTTTACGGGCAGTTTCCTTATATTGATTGTTGGAGACAGGCCGTAAATGACTCGCCAAAATGGATTCAGACATGCCACGAGGAGCAATGTCGCCTCATGGTGGCTAGGACTTGTTTGTCCACTAGGACTGGTGTTAGGCCCATTTTGGACACGCCCCCTGAGTCCGAGATCCCTTTGCCGCCCCCTTACTTTCCTTTAAGAGGAAGTGACGCAAATGCAGGAAGTCCTGCACCCCTCCCCTCATTGCCCTCATCCACTTCCGCTTCCTCCTCCAGTACAGAATCCACCCCCTCTCGTACTAAATCTCCCCTTCCGGAACCAGAGCCAACCCCCATTAGATCTGAATATCCTGATTTGGCGCCACTTCAGACTTCCGGTCAAGCTTCTTCTAGCTCGGCTCGAAGCGTTATTACCCCCCGACCGGAACCTCTAACTGACGCCCCTCCACGTAGCCCCATACTAACCCGACAACTGACCGGTACCCAACAATTAAAACATTATCAGATGCCTCTTCGTCTGAATCCAGGGTCAGCCTATATTGATGCCGCAGGTCAAATAGCACATGCTGACCCAGTCTTCGTATATGTCCCGTTCACGACTACCGATCTCTTAAATTGGAAGACCCACAATTCCTCGTATACTGAGAAACCACAAGCTATGACCGATCTGTTCACCTCGATAGTTCAGACACATAACCCGACATAGGCTGATTGCCAGCAGTTATTAATGACTTTGTTTAACAATGAGGAAAGGACAAGGATTAATCAAGCGGCCATTAAAGCGCTAGAGGATAGAGCCCGTGCTTTGAATCAAGCCAATCCATCAGCATGGGCCGCAACACATTATCCTAACACCGATCCCGACTGGAATGTAAATGGTGCTGATATGGTTCAACTCAGAGCCTATAGAGACGCTATAATTGCTGGCATGAAAGCCGGAGGAAAGAAAGCCATTAATATGTCGAAGACAGTTGAGGTGATTCAGAAAAGTGATGAAGCGCCCAGTGTCTTTTATGACCGATTATTGGAGGCATACCGCTTGTATACCCCCTTTAATCCGGAAGACGCAGATAATTCCCGAATGGTGAACTCCGCCTTTGTCAGCCAAGCTTACGGAGATATTAAGCGCAAGCTACAGAAGTTAGAAGGGTTTGCAGGTATGTCTATCACCCAACTAATGGAGGTAGCGAATAAGGTGTATATGAACAGGGAAACAGAGAGTAAGAAAGAGGAGGAGCGCAAGATGCGTAGAAAGGCAGATATGTTAGCGTTAGCGATCGCAGGCGTAGATAGACGGGGCCCAGATAGAGGCGATAGTAAGTGGAATGAGGAACCTCTAAGTAGAAATCAGTGCGCATACTGCAGGGAAGAAGGGCATTGGAGAAATGAGTGTCCGCGAAGAGAACAGTATGAGAGAGACATACCTAGGACAGGTTATGGAAACTTTAGAGGCAGAGCGAGAGGTAGAGGAGGTCCCGGAGGGAGTAATGGTAATAGAGGGAGCAATGGGAACAGAGGAAGTGTTAGGGAAGATAGGTATTTTCCAGCAGCGCAAAGGTCCCGCGATAGAGAAGGTAGGGACTTTGTAGGATTGGCTGACACGGTCATGGAGGACTATTGATACCGACCGGGCTCCATCCCCCTTGGTCGAGCGGAGCCTATGGTCGATGTATCAATAGGGGGAAAAAGGAGTGCG
Source organism: Pelobates fuscus (assembly GCF_036172605.1). Lineage (NCBI taxonomy): Eukaryota > Metazoa > Chordata > Amphibia > Anura > Pelobatidae > Pelobates > Pelobates fuscus. The sequence continues at coordinate 302,414,500 of NC_086318.1, read as the reverse complement.
TTCATGATCGACACTGGTGCTGAACATTCAGTGGTGACTAATCTAGTTGCTCCTCCATCTGGAAGGACTATTACTGTAATAGGAGCAACTGGAAGAAGTGCTGAAAAACCGGTTCTTAAAAGTCGACTCTGTACATTGGGAGGCCACGTAGTAAAACATCAATTCCTTTATATGCCTGAATGTCCAGTCCAATTGCTGGGACGTGATATGCTATCTAAGTTACAAGCGCAGATTACGTTCCTACCAAATGGAACAACATCCTTAAAGTTTAATGGACCTTCAGGTATTATGACATTATCCGTACCAAAGGAAGAAGAGTGGCGACTTTATACAGCGTTGACTAGCCAAAACCCTAGGAGTGATGAGTCCTTATTCAACATACCAGGAGTTTGGGCAGAGAACAACCCACCAGGACTGGCCCGCAATATTCCACCTATTAAAATCGAACTAAAACTTGGGGTTTATCCAGTGAGCCTAAGACAATATCACATCCCGCAGAAGGCTAAGAAGAACATCCAATCTTATCTGGATAAGTTCATACGGTATGGTATCCTAAAATTCTGTACTTCCCCCTGGAACACCCCATTGCTGCCTGTTCAAAAGCCCGGTACAGATGAGTATCGACCTGTGCAGGACTTGAGAGCAGTCAATGATGCGGTTGTTAGTATACATCCAGTTGTACCCAATCCATATAACCTGCTTGCTTTAATTCCGGGCGGGGCTACTTACTTTACAGTCTTAGACCTCAAAGATGCCTTCTTTTGCCTCCGAATTGCCGCAGAAAGTCAATGTATCTTCGCTTTCCAATGGGAAAACGCTGTAACGGGCTCAAAACGCCAAATGACCTGGACAAGACTGCCCCAAGGGTTTAAAAATTCACCTACCCTATTTGGTTCAGCTCTAAGTCAAGATTTATTGGATTTCGAGTCCATCCCAGGAGAGTGTGTATTGTTACAATATGTAGATGACTTGTTGATAGCAGCAGTTACAAAGGAAATATGTCAGCAAGCAACGCACGATCTACTACACATTCTCTGGAAGGCAGGATACAAGGTGTCTAGAAAGAAAGCTCAGTTGTGCTTGCCAACTGTCAAATATCTGGGATTCCATATCTCTGAAGGTCAAAGAATTATGGGGCCAGAGAGAAAAGAAGCTGTGTGCCAAATACCGATACCCAAGAATAGAAGACAAGTGCGAGAATTCTTGGGGGCAGCAGGCTTCTGTAGGATATGGATTCCCAGCTACGCGATACTGGCAAAACCTCTGTATGCAGCTATCAAAGGTACAGAGCACGACCCCTTCTTATGGACTCAAGAACAGCAAACGGCATTTGAAGATGTGAAGAAGGCTTTGATGAGTGCCCCAGCATTAGGTCTACCTGATCACACACGACCATTCTACCTGTATGTACATGAGCAAAGAAGAATGGCTGTGGGAGTATTGACACAGTACTTGGGATCATGGCAAAGACCTGTTGCCTACATGTCTAAGCAACTGGATGCAGTGGCCAGCGGATTTCCACCTTGTCTAAGAGCAGTAGCTGCAGCCGCCCTGCTAGTAGCTGAAGCCGATAAACTCACTTTGGGTCAAGAACTTTATGTACGAGTCCCACATGCAGTACAGACGTTGTTGGATTACAAAGGAAATCATTGGTTTAGTAACAGCCGTATGACCAAGTATCAAGCAATGTTGTGTGAAAACCCAAGAGTGCATTTAGAGACTGTAAACACCTTAAATCCAGCTACCCTTTTGCCACAACCTACTGAAAGTCAACATGATTGTTTGGAAGTAATGGATGAAGTATTTTCGAGTAGACCAGATCTTCGTGATTTTCCCATCCAGAACCCCGATGTTCAATATTACACCGACGGCAGTAGTTATGTGAAAGAAGGGATCCGCTATGCAGGATATGCAGTAACAACAATAGACAAGGTGATAGAAGCTCGGCCACTGGCGAAAGGAACATCAGCACAAAAGGCAGAATTGATAGCACTGACACGAGCGTTACAATTGGCTGAAGGTTTAAGAGTGAACATCTACACGGACTCCAAGTATGCGTTTTTAACCACTCATGCCCACGGAGCTTTGTATAAAGAAAGAGGACTATTGAATTCAGAAGGCAAAGAAATCAAGTATGCAGCTGAAATCCTACAACTATTGGAAGCAGTGTGGGAGCCGAAAGAAGTCGGTATCATACATTGTCGAGCGCATCTGAGAGGAGATGGTGATGTAACCAAGGGAAATCGGATGGCAGACAGTACAGCTAAGCGTGCCGCTGAATCGGGAAGACAGGAATATGTGGGGCATATAGCTGCTCTTATACCAACTCCACTGTCTCAATGGACTCCAGTTTATACAGCTCAAGAAGAGGAGTGGTTAAAGACTGAACCTGGAAAGTATTTGGAGAACAAGTGGTATCAGCTAGAAGATGGAAGAATAGTCATTCCAGCATAACTAGCGGTAGAAATTGTCCAAAATTATCACAATGGGACACATTCTGGGAGAGACAGCACAGAGGAATCTCTCAGAAAACATTTCTACATACCAAGATTGTCCAACTTGACTCAGGCCATTGTACGAAGGTGTGTAACGTGTGCTAAAAATAATGCAAGACAAGGACCAGTAAAGCCACCAGGAGTCCAGTTTATGGGGGGACTCCCCATGTCCGATTTACAAATTGACTTTACAGTGATGCCTAAATCGGGTGGACATCGTTACCTGCTGGTAATTGTGTGTACCTATTCAGGCTGGGTAGAAGCATGTCCTACTCGTACAGAGAAAGCAGGAGAAGTTGTGAGATTCCTGCTACGAGAAATAATACCCCGATATGGACTACCCTGCTCTATAGGATCGGACAATGGTCCAGCTTTTGTTCATCAGTGCCTACAACAACTGACTCATATGCTTGGTATAAAGTGGAGGCTTCATACGGCATATAGACCCCAGAGTTCTGGTAAGGTAGAGAGAATGAATAGAACTATTAAGAATCAGTTGGCTAAAATGTGTCAGGAAACCCAACTTAAGTGGAACGTTCTCTTACCCATAGCTCTATTGCGAATCCGCAGTACCCCTACCAGAAGGATGGGCCTCTCTCCTTTTGAAATCATGTATGGGCGACCACCTCCCGTACTTGGTAACTTAAGGGGGGATTTGAGTCAGTTGGGAGAAGGAATTACCCGGCAGCAGGTTATAGAGTTGAGTAAGACTATGGAGGAGGTACAGAAATGGGTACAAGATAGATTACCTGTGAATATTTATCCCCCAGTTCATAGTTACCACCCAGGAGACCAAGTGTGGATTAAAGAGTGGAATAATGTACCGTTAGGGCCCAAGTGGAGAGGTCCTTATGTTGTTCTTTTGTCTACCCCTACAGCGATAAAAGTAGCCGAAGTGACTCCGTGGATACATCACTCCAGGGTTAAACCAGCAGCAGTCGATTCTTGGCAAGTTACAGCAGATCCAGAGAATCCCTGCAAGATCCGGTTGAAACGCACAACTCAGTCGGAGTAACGAGGAACTTTGTGGATTACAAAATTTTATTGTTTCAGAGACTTGGTACGTGAGTGAGAAGGCCATAATAAAGCCTGTCCGCCCACCGACGTATAGTATATAAGCCAGGGAAAGTCTCGAAGGGACTCCTGTGAAGACGAGCAGAACTCCATTCCCTGCAGCCCTTACATCCTGGAAGCTGAGGTGCCTTCGCACGGACGAAGACTGAGGATGACGATGAAAGATGTGTTCTTAATAATGTTTATTTATGTGTATTTTTATATTCAGGGAGGTAGAGGTACCGACACTCCTAGCTGTGAGGTATGCATTAAGACTACAAGAACAGGTAACCATATTTCCCAAACCCTAATTTGGCATTCACAATACGAGTGTAAAGGAGATGTATCAAGATGTAGATACCTAAATATAGAATATAGTGTGTGCCATTTAGGAGTAGGAGAACCTAAGTGCTTCAGTCCGGAGTATCAACCTCGTACAATTTGGTTGACTCTCAGGAATGGAGATCCTCAGGGGACCCTAATTAACAAGACAGTATTAGAATCCGTATATTCTTCGGGTGTTCTGCTATTTGATGCGTGTAAGGCGATATCAAGTGGTAGAAAGCCGTGGAATGTATGTGGAGATCTTAGATGGGAGAGGACGTATGGGTCTAATGATAAATATATTTGTCCCAGTAGTAAAAATAAATATGTGAGTCCTAGATGCCCAAATAGAGATTATAACTTTTGCCCATATTGGTCTTGTGTGGGGTGGGCAACTTGGGGACAGACAGTAGACAAGGACATGATAGTGACTAAGTTGCCTACCAGCCCATATTGTAAGTCTATGGAATGCAATCCAGTCCATATACTTATAAATAACCCCGACAAGTTCTTAGACAAGTCTGGTAATTTATTTGGGTTTCAAATATATGGGACGGGTTTAGATCCTGGGACAGTATTGATTATAGGGATAGAGACTGATACGGTATCCTCCCAAACTCATCAAGTATACCATTCCTTTTATGAAGAGATGAGTATAGATAATAAGATCCCCCATAATGCTAAAAACCTGTTCATTGATTTAGCCGAAAGTATTGCCGGTAGTCTTAATGTTACCAACTGCTATGTGTGTGGAGGTACTAACATGGGAGACCAATGGCCTTGGGAAGCAAAGGAGGTAATGTCCGGTTCTGAGGCAGTTGACCAATTAATATCTACACAAGCCGACAGAGGCGGCTCTAGACTTTATGAGGCCTTAGGCGAAACGCAAACATGAGGCCCCACTAACAAAAAAGTGTCACATATACACATTGATGCGCTGTCTACCTGTGTATGTGCCTGAGAGTGTGTCTGACAGAGAGTATCCTTGTGTGTCTGAATGTATGTCTCTGTGAGCATGTTTGCGTTTTTGTCTGAGACCCTATGTGTATGGGGTAGCTGCTTGAAGTGTGTTGTGTGTATAGGGGGGGGGTGATGGTGAGTGGGAGAAGGGGTGCGATGGTGAGAGGGAGAAGGGGTGCGATGGTGAGAGGGAGAAGGGGTGCGATGGAGCGGGGCTGCGATGGTGAGAGGGAGCGGGGGTGCGATGGTGAGAGGGAGCGGGGGTGCGATGGTGAGAGGGAGCGGGGGGGTGATGGTAATGTGAGAGTGAGGGGGGGTAATGTGAGAGTGAGAGGGGGTAATGTGAGAGTGAGAGGTGGTAATGTGAGAGGGGGTGATGTGAGAAGGAGGGGGTGATGGTGAGTGCGGTGAGGCTGAGGGTGGTGACGGAGGGTTATGCTGAGGGTGGTGGGGGTGATGCTGAGGGTGGTGATGCTGAGGGTGGTGGGGGGGTGATGCTGAGGGTGGCGGGGGGCTGATGCTGAGGGTGGCGGGGGGCTGATGCTGAGGGTGGCGGGGGGGTGATGCTGAGGGTGGCGGGGGGAGTGATGCTGAGGGTGGCGGTGATGCTGAGGGTGGTGGGGGTGGTGAGGCTCAGGGTGGTGGGGGGTGATGGTGAGGGTAGGGGGGTGAGGCTGAGGGTGGTGGGGGGTGATGGTGAGGGTGGGGTGGTGAGGCTGAGGGTGGTGGGGGGTGATGGTGAGGGTGGTGGGGGTGGTGATGCTGAGGGTGGTGAGGGGTGATGGGGTGGTGAGGCTGTGGGGGGTGAGGGTGAGGCTGGGGGTGGTGATGGTGGTGGGGGGTGATGGTGAGGGTGGTGGGGGGTGATGGTGAGGGTGGTGGGGGGTGAGGCTGAGGGTGGTGGGGGGTGAGGCTGAGGGTGGTGGGGGTTGAGGCTGAGGGTGGTGGGGGTTGAGGCTGAGGGTGGTGGGGTGTGAGGCTGAGAGTGGTGGAGGGTGATGCTGAGGGTGGTGGGGGGGATGGTGAGGATGGGGGGGTGAGGGTGGGGGGTAAGGCTGAGGGTGGGGGGGATGGTGAGGGTGGGGGGGTAAGGCTGAGGGTGGTGGGGGGTGATGGTGAGGGTGGGGGGGTGAGGGTTGGGGGGGTGAGGGTTGGGGGGGTGAGGCTGAGGGTGGGGGAGTGAGGGTGAGGGTTGGGGGGGTGAGGCTGAGGGTGGTGGGGGGTGATGGTGAGGGTGGCGGGGTGAGGCTGAGGGTGGTGGGGGTGAGGCTGAGGGTGGTGGGGGGTGATGGTGAGGGTGGGGGGGGTGAGGCTGAGGGTGGTGGGGGTGATGGTGAGGGTGGTGGGGGGTGAGGGTGAGGGTGGTGGGGGGTGAGGCTGAGGGTGGGGGGTGTGGGTGGTGGGGGGTGATGGTGAGTGAGGCTGAGGGTGGTGGGGGTGATGGTGAGGCTGGTGGGGGGTGATGGTTAGGGTGGTGGGGGGTGATGGTGAGTGAGGCTGAGGGTGGTGATGGTGAGGGGGGGTGAGGCTGAGGGTGGTGGGGGGTGATGGTGAGGGTGGGGGGTGATGGTGAGGGTGGGGGGTGAGGCTGAGGGTGGTGGGGGGGTGAGGCTGAGGGTGGTGGGGGGTGAGGCTGAGGGTGGTGGGGGTGATGGTAAGGGTGGGGGGGTGATGGTGAGTGAGGTGGGGGGTGAGGCTGAGGGTGGTGGGGGGTGATGGTGAGGGTAGGGGGTGGTGAGGCTGAGGGTGGTGGGGGGTGATGGTGAGGGTGGTGGGGTTGAGGCTGAGGGTGGTGGGGGGTGATGGTGAGTGAGTCTGAGGGTGATGGTTGGTGATGGGGTGGTGAGGCTGTGGGGGGTACGGCTGGGGGTGGTGATGGTGGTGGGGGGTGATGGGGAGGGAGAGCCTACCTTTCCCTGGTGGTCCAGTGGGCTCCCTGGTGGTCCGGTGGCCATTACTTCCGGTCTGCAGCTCCGCAGACCGTGTAATCTCGCGAGATTTCAGAGCGTTGCCGTGGTAACCCGCGGCAACGCTCTGATTGGCCAATTCTCGCGAGTCACATGGTCTGCAGCTCTGCGCACTGCGGAGCTGCAGACCAGTGTCTGCGGTGGCCGGCCTGGCAGCCAGGAGGGGCCTCGCACCCGGCGGCATACCGGGCAAGCCGCCGGGCCCCCTCCTGGTGTCAGGTCCTCGGTCAGTGACCGAGGACCTGACACACTCTGCCCACAGGCGGTTTAGGCGGCCGCGAGGCCCCAGCCAGCGCGAGGCCTTAGGCGGCCGCCTAAACCGCCTAATTAGAGAGCCGCCTCTGCAAGCCGATTATCATATGAGTGTTAGAGGTAAATCTGAGTGGAGATTAAAGACCTCCATCATAGGATATGTTTGCATAGCAAGGAAAGGAATGATGTATAATACTTCTGTAGGAGAATTAACTTGTCTAGGGCAAAAAGCTTATGATGATGATACAAAGAATACAACTTGGTGGTCGGCTTCAAATGTCTCAGAACCATCTAACCCGTTTGCTAGATACACCAATTTAAAGGATGTATGGTTTGACCTATCTATCACATCTACCTGGAGAGCCCCAGCAAATTTGTACTGGATCTGTGGTAAGAAAGCCTATTCGGAGTTGCCACAGGACTGGGAAGGGGCATGTGTGTTGGGTATGCTCAAACCATCCTTCTTCTTGTTACCTATTGAAACAGGTGAGACTTTAGGTGTTAGAGTGTATGATGTGAATCATAGGAAGAAAAGGGAACCCATAGAGATAGGCGCCTGGGAAGATAATAAATGGCCTCCCCAGCGTATTATAGATTATTATGGGCCAGCCACGTGGGCAGAAGATGGTACCTTTGGTTATAGAACCCCTATTTATATGCTCAACCGTATTATAAGATTACAGGCGGTGGTTGAGATCATTACTAACGAGACATCACAAGCGCTCAATCTTCTAGCGAAGCATAATACCAGGATGAGGACAGCAGTCTACCAAAATAGATTAGCCTTGGATTACCTTTTGGCAGTAGAGGGAGGTGTATGTGGGAAGTTTAACCTGAGCAATTGCTGTCTTCAAATAGATGACGAAGGGCAAGCAATAGCTGAGCTTACTAGCCATATGGTTAAACTAGCGCATGTGCCTACTCAGGTATGGAAAGGGTATAATCCAAGCAGTTGGTTTGGTAGCTGGTATGAGTGGTTTGGAGGGCTTAAGGCAGTGGTAGGTGGAGTCCTACTGATTTTAATGTTGTGTCTACTCCTGCCGTGTCTTATACCCTTAGTAGTTAGGTCTGTGCAAAGCCTGATAGAAAATATAGCAGAGAGGAAGGCTGCTGCACAGATAATGGCAATTTATAAATATGAGGCTCTAGATCAGGGAGAACCAATGCAGGAAGATGAGTGTTGAAGATTCACATCATAAGATAAGTCTGGTCTGGTTCAAGGTAACTTGCGGTGTATGCAAACTAAGGTTAAGTGATGCCTCAAGTAATTGTGAAATATCAAGAGGCATCAAAGGGGGGAATGTGGTGGAATCTTGGTAAAAATAAATTTAGTAGGCCGAGATTACCACGTGGCATGTGTACGTGCATATGCTGACGTATCGATCAGTTGGTTGCACGAGGCAAGATACGATCAGTAGTGTACGGAGCATGTGCAAGAATACAGGATGTAGTATTCCCCTCCTCCATTATGCTGGACAGGCCATGCGGTCAAGCAGGAAGTTAATTCTTATTTGTGTTGATTGGTTAAGAGAATGTGCGGGTGGAGCTTAATATGGGAGGAGTTATGTGCCTATATAAGGAGCCTGCACTATTGTCCGGGGCTCAGAACTTGCTGTATTTTTGGTGACATTAGTCCCTCTGAGTCCCGATCGGTGATCCAATAAAGAATCTCTTCCTTCCTGAAGAAACTTGTGTCCATCTCTCTGTGCTTCGCTTCCGTCAGTTTCTCCGGTATCATGTTTATATATAATTTTGACGTTTGACTGCAGAGCTGTGTTTGTATATAGTGTTGGCATTTGCTGGGATTTATGCACATATAGACATACACTGCCACATATTTAAACAGATAGACATTCACACACTGAAGCATACACACACACTCAGGCACACACATATAATCACGTGACACATATAGATACCCTCTCACGCTGACACATACATACAGATATAAACACGTGTCATAGATTTTTATATTTTTAGCAACTCTCCTGTTAATATACATTTTATGTGCAGGAGGGTGGTGTGCTTGGGGTCCTGCTGTTGGCTTAGGCTGATAGGATAGGAGTGTGGGGCTGGAGCAGCTCTCTTTCTCCTTTTGTTTTCCTTAATGCTGCCTGTTATGTATTGAGGTTTATGCAGTCCACCTTCCAGTAGATGGCAGCATAGTGAAGTTATGCACTTGTTCTGTTGTGTTTAGTCTCTTTGGTGTTATGTTATTATGTGTGTGTACTGAAGTAAAGAGAAGTTCTGTTTTACTACAATGTCTGAGAGCCATTTGTAAATATATAACATGCTAATACACTAAACTGGCGACGAGGATGGGATTCCAATAAATGCACACTGCAGAATATATATAAAGGAAATGAAATCAGCCTGAGTGAGGAAGTAAAACTTTTTTTTGGAATTCTTTTATCTACAAATATTTCCAGCATGGCTTCTCTGGGACACATGGAGGAATTTGATCTGGCTAATCCAGCCTCATGGGACTCATATGCTGACAGGTTAGTGTTTTTCCTGGAAGCTAATAAGGTGGTGGATGCTATTCAGAAGAGAGCTGTGTTACTGAGTGTTATTGGGTCCAAAACATTTGATATTGTCCGCTCACTGATATCTCCTGCTAAACCACAAGACTACTCATTTGAAGAAATACTGGCACTGTTAAAACATCATTTAGCACCCACCCCATCTGAAACAGTGAGGCGTTTCCATTTCAATAGAAGAAATCAGAAACCAGGTGAAAGCATTGCAGCATACATTGCAGGACTGCGCAGGCTGTCTGAAAATTGCAATTTTGGTACCAGCTTAGAAGGGACAGGCTTGTGTGTGGAGTGCAAGATGAATCACTGCAGAGGAGACTGCTTGCAAGACAGAATTTAACTTTTATTATTGCACAAGAGGAAGCGCTTGCAAATGAGGCTGCATATGTCCATTCAAAAGAGATACAATCCTCCAGCAAAGATAACTCACCTGAAGTAAATCTAGTGAAGAAGACTGATGTTAAATCAATACACTTTTCACCACACACTGATGTCACAGCTCCATTTAAAGGAACTTGTTATAGTTGCGGTGGAAAACACAGGCGTAATACATGTCGTTTTCGAAATGCAGTTTGCCACACATGTAAACGTACAGGTCACATACAGACAGTTTGCCAAAGTCAAGCCAGTGGAATTCAGACCAAATATAAGAATGTGAATAAAATACAAACCACAGCGCACTCTTTTAATACTCCACAAACCGTTTCAGATAGTGAAATGACTACAGGTGTTTACTCAAATGACTATGTGAATAAAGTGGAAAATTCACCATCAGGACTGAAGGTTTACACTGAAATTGTGCTTCAAGATGTTCCGTGCAAAATGGAAGTAGATTCTGGGTGCGCATATTCTTTGATTTCAGAAGAGACATTTACATTGTTATGGCCTCATAATTCTCCTTCAATAGTACCTTGTGATATTCATCTCGTGGACTACAACAAACAGGCTGTGGATGTTAAAGGGGCTTGTTTTATACCAGTAAAATATGGTAAATTCAGAGGACATTTACGTTTAATAATTACTAAGGGACAAAGAGCAAGTTTGCTAGGTAGAGAGTGGTTTGAACCCTTAGGAATTTCATTAACTGGAGTTAATAATGTATCCACAGATATTCTACAGAATGTGATTGATAAATTTAGTGCAGTTTTTGAAGAAGGTCTTGGCATGTTTAAAGGCCCTCCTGTTTATTTTGTATTAGATTCAAAAGTACCCCCAATTCGTATGAAGCCTCGCAAAATTGCATTAGCTCTCAGACCAAAAATAGATGCTGAGATTACACGTCTTGTGGAACAAGGCATACTTGAACCCATAACACACCCAAAGTGGTGTACACCCATAGTTCCGGTCATGAAACCAAATGGGGATGTCAGAATCTGTGCTGACTACAAATGTACAATAAATAAAGCGTTGCAAGAGCATCCCTATCAAATTCCAGCTGTTAATCAAATTCTTACTACTTTGGCAAAAGGAAAAGTATTTGCCAAGTTGGATATGGCTCAAGCCTACCAGCAGTTACCTGTGGATGATGAGGCTGCTGATGCACAAACGATAATAACACACAAAGGAGCTTTCCGAGCAAGACGTTTGCAGTTTGGAGTTTCCATTGCTCCTGGCATATTCCAGAATTTAATGGAGGACCTCTTATCTGGACTTCCAGGTGTAGTGCCTTATTTTGATGACGTTCTTATTGGAGCAGATTCTATACAGTCATTGGCTGCACAGCTGCAACTTGTTTTACAACGTTTTCTTGATGCTGGTCTAAAACTTAAAAAAGAAAAGTGTGTTTTTGGTGTAAGCAGCGTAGATTTCCTTGGTTACCGAGTTGACGCACAGGGCATTCATCCAACTGATTCTAAGGTTGAAGCTATCCATAGAGCTCCGGTTCCAACAAACAAACAAGAACTGCAAGCTTTCCTAGGGTTGCTTAATTTTTACCATTCTTTTCTGCCTGATAAAGCCACTGTTGCTGAACCTCTGCATCGTCTACTAGATAAAGATGCTCCATGGAAGTGGACTGACGTTCATACTACTGCTTTCAGCGCTGCTAAAAAACTGTTGTCTTCTGACAGTTTGCTTGTACACTATGATTTGGAGAAACCGCTCAACCTCACCTGCGATGCTTCTCCATATGGCATAGGGGTTGTATTAAGCCACACTTTGAGAAATGGGGTTGAGGCTCCTATTGCGTTTTATTCACGGACTTTATCTACTACAGAGAGGAATTACGCCCAAATTGACAAGGAGGCTTTAGCTATTGTGTCCGGTGTAAAAAAGTTTCATGACTATTTGTATGGGCGGAGGTTTACTATTATAACAGATCATAAACCTTTACTGGGTCTGTTCACCAGCAATACTCCCACTCCTCAAATAATTTCACCACGCATGCTCAGGTGGTCCCTTCTGCTGAATGCCTATGATTGTGAGTTCAAGTATCGTCCTGGCAAGGATATCACACATGCTGATGGATTAAGCCGATTACCTTTGCCTTCTCCTGACTTCCTTGTTCCTCCTATGTCTGAGGTCCTCATGTTGGAATCTATTCCAAACCCTCCGTTACATGCAAGTGACATTGCTTGTATGTCTGCCAAGGATCCTTTGCTGTCCCGTGTGCTCAACTGGGTTTGGAGGAGGTGGCCAAAATCAAAAGTGGAAGACAAGTTCAAACCATTTGTAGTGCGCCAACATGAACTATCTGTCTATAAAGGGTGCCTATTATGGGGAAACAGAGTGGTAATTCCAAATGCAGGACAAGCTCGAGTATTGCATGCTCTTCATGAAGGACATCCTGGAATAGTTCGCATGAAAGCTTTAGCCAGAAGTTATGTTTGGTGGCCTAAAATGGATGAAGTTATTGAAAAGTGGGTGAAGAACTGTGTACCATGCCAATCTACTCGTCATGCTCCACCTAAAGCCTCAGTACATCCTTGGGAAGTGACTAGGTCACCTTGGTCCCGTTTACATATAGATTTTGCTGGCCCTTTTCACGGACAGATGTTTTTTTTAGTTGTTGACTCCTTTTCAAAATGGTTAGAAGTTGTTCCAGGGGGCGGGGCCTGACCAGAGAGCTGAGCAGACACGCTTTCAGCGAGCTCCCGAGCCTGGGCCCGATTTTCGGCAACAAATTAAGGAAATCTTGCCTGAATCGGCTCTGCCAACACAGCAACCGGTACCATGCAAACTGAGGCACAGAATGACACCTTACAAGCCTGCACACATACTGAGAAACCGGGCCGGGAACTTTGGGCCTACCACGCATGGGGGATGGGAGAGACGGCCGCTCTCCTGACCCGCCAAAACAAGCAGCACGCGCAGCATCGGGCCTTCCAACCCCCCCCCCCCCCAGGACCAGCGGGGGTTATCCTGGTCCCCACAAGTATGTACCTGAAGCCTGAACTAAGCGCAATGGGTGAGAACAGCCGAGAGCGCGAAACGAGAGACCAAGCGACCTCACCTAAAATGGCGGCGACAGGCCTAATTATGGAACAAACCTCCACCCAGCCTCTGCATGAGCGGCTTGACGCTCTGCTTACCCGTTTCTGGAAGATGTTGGAGGAACGGATGGCACTCCAAACCCCTAACTGCATGGAGGAGTCAAGGCAGCCCCAAACTGCGAGGCAGAGTGGGCAGACCCCGGGAGCTACCGCCACGCACCGACGGGCGGTTCACCCACCCAGGCAGGGGTACGCTAGGAGACTCCCTCCTATACACCTACCACATCGCCGGAGAGCAGCCCGCCGCAGGCGGCGGATGACCAACAAGACCCTCCTCAGCGCCCATAATGGGAAAGACCCGGCCCCGAGAGGCAACCGAGTCTGTGGACAGAAGGTGCCAACCCCACACTATGCCCAGAGGAAGGGAGAAGCCCCCTGCAGCAACCACTTCCATTCCTCGCTGACCCACCTGCAGTTGCTGCCGGCGATACTACCCAGAGGGAGCTGGCGTGACCCACGTCTACCCGGTCACGAAAGCAGAGCTACCAGAACGGGCATTGGGTGAGGTAATCCAGGAACCTGCAGGTTGCGGCCCCCATCTAACAACCCAGCCCGCGACGCAGAAACTGCAATCTGACCACCCGAACTATGGACTTTAAGCATCTAATAACTCATATCAGCATGATACAGTACGGATTCTAGCTCTGTCTTAGCAAACATAGTGGCCATATAACCTGGCATAGAGCAGAGAGCTTTGCTCGGTTTTTTTAAGTGTGATAAAATGTGCAGTGTTACTAACGAGAAGCACTAACGGATCACCCGAACCAATTGCACAACAATAAGGTTATGCTACAGTTATTATGTTTATATTTGCATGTATATAACTGAACTGTACCATGTCATTTAAGTTTTACACTGTATCCTGCTACCTAGTATGTACAGCTCTAACATAGTGGCAGCTCAGAGAGTAAATTCTCAGCTAATCGCATACTGTCATATCTCTGCTCAGCCGATGCTGCTGTAGACAAGCTGGATTAACCTATTCGCTTCTTTTATAACCATAACCTGCAAGGAACTCACACAGCATGATGTTTTACCTATCTCATTATTTTGTATGCCAATGTTATGTTCAGAATTTAGCCTGCTCCATTTGTTGCATGAAATGTTACTTAACTAGACTACCTGCTAAGACATGTGATGTACGTAGCCTATGTCCTAGCCGTTCGACACTAGGCCTGACTTTAGCACTGTTTGAAGCACTACCTGTATTAACTAAATTCGTATGCCAATATTATGTTCGGCTCTTAGCTTGCTCCACTTGTTGCGTGACGCTAGCGACCAAAACAGTATGAGTACTCTTCCGCTATTAGTATAGCCTGTTTATCTAGACATCTCCTTTTACGATTAACTAAGCGGCGACACATTCTGTACACTTCTTTTAACACAGAACACACACTCACATCTTGACTAGTTGAAGTGACAAGTTACACCTGCATACTAACGAATAGATATAACTTGAGCTACTCACCAGACACAAAAATTACAAAAAAGAGGTATTATTGTCCAGGAAATGTAACTTTTCGAAATTGACGTTGTATTATCCCTACGATGTATATTACTCGTACATTCCCTCTTTTACTTTCTGTACCCCATCCTGCATACCTCAATAAAAGAAAGATTGACAAAAAAAAAGAAGTTGTTCCAGTTACATCTGCTACCTCAGTCACAGTCATAAAGATTCTAAGGAGGCTGTTTGCTACACATGGGTTGCCAGATACAATTGTGTCTGATAATGGAACACAATTTACCTCATCAGAATTCAAAATGTTCATGGCAAGTAATCTTATTCGACATGTTACTATTGCACCATTTCACCCATCATCAAATGGTCAAGCTGAGCGTATGGTTCAGACTACCAAAGACTCATTAAAGAGAATTATTGAAGGAGATTGGAATCGTAGACTTGCAAATTTCCTTCTGCAACAACATGTGACACCTTGCTCAAGCACCGGTAGTAGTCCAGCAGAGCTCCTTATGAACCGGCGTCTTAAAACTTGTTTGGATCGTTTACATCCTGATTTGACAACAGAGTTACAAGAGAAGCAAGAATTGCAATTCAATAAGAACTATAATGCTTCTACTGTCAGAGTATTTGCACCTGACAGTGATGTCTATGTCAGGAACTATGTTTCTGGGCCTAAATGGATACCTGCAAAAGTACTTATGGCCACAGGACCTTTGTCATACAAAGTACAAATTCCTGATGGTAGAATATTACGAAGGCATGTCGATCAGATTCGGGAACGGAGTGATGAGATTGTGCCTGCTGCCGGTCCCAGTCATACTGGGTTTTCTGTGATACCAGATGATGTGGAACCACTGGATGATACAGGTCTCAGTTCTCCAGGAGTTGTTATTGAAGAACCAGTTCTGTGTGGTCCATCTGACAGAGCACAGGAAGAAGGGATGGGCACAACTGAAGGTCCAGGTGAAGCAGTTCCAAACATGGTTTTGGGGTGCCCAAGACGAAATATTAAACCTCCCAGTTATCTCAAAGACTTTGAGGTCTAGGGGGGAGGAGTGTTATGTATTGAGGTTTATGCAGTCCACCTTCCAGTAGATGGCAGCATAGTGAAGTTATGCACTTGTTCTGTTGTGTTTAGTCTCTTTGGTGTTATGTTATTATGTGTGTGTGTACTGAAGTAAAGAGAAGTTCTGTTTTACTACAATGTCTGAGAGCCATTTGTAAATATATAACATGCTAATACACTAAACTGCCTGTGCCGCCGCCGTCGCCTCTGTTCTGCCTCCTCCACGATGCTCTCCTTGTAGCTGGGAGGAAGTGACCGGCTTTCATTTCCTCCCAGGCTGAAATTCACTTTTAATGCTCACTTCTGTGAATAACCGCGTTAGTCTTTTTTCACTGCAACCTACACTTTTTTTTTTTGCATGGAATTTTAGTTGTAGTGTCTGGGTCAACACCCACTTAAATATTGCAGCAGTTATGAATAGTTTGATCATCTGATAATTGTATAAACCACCTTAAGTGCTCATAGTCGTGTATTGTTTTTCAATTATTTATGTGTGGTCATTTCAGTCTGGAGTCCTTTGGATTAGAAATAAATCCATATTAGGATGAATGTGCCAGGCTTTATAATATTTGGACATGTTCCTGGATCTTTTATTAGTTAATGGTATATACACTGTATAAACTAATATTACGCTGTGATACACCGTACCTCCAGCTCTACAATTAATCAATGTGAGATTCCTGGGATCAGTCTAGATTTAGATTTGTTTCCATTGTTTAAGATGCTATGTCAATGCCTCTAAATAAAAGACAATAATAATATATTTGTTGTCGTTGCTTTTTTTCCCTCTCTATTAAGACACAGTAAAAACGGTCATGTTATTTTCCTCCCTTTGCCGACAACTGTAACACCATATCTTACTAGGACGCCATGTAGGTAACAAGATAGACCCTTGAGAAAAGATGCTGTACGCATAAATTATTAATTATATCGTTACTGAACAAACAGGAAATAGAAAGCACTTCATTCTCTGCTTATCACATCCTTTCATTGTGTAAAAAAAAAAACCTGTTATAAAATAGTCAACTGTGTAAGACAAGGAAATATCATTTCATTTTTTCTGTCGGCACAATTAGACTTACCAGCACAGCATTTACATGGATAAAGAAGAGCATAAAAATTATTTATTCTTAGACAAACTGCCTAAAAAGCAATGAAGGCAGTAATGTTTAAAGGATCACTATAGTGTCAGGAAAACAAACTTGTTTTCCTGACACTATATAACCCTTAGGTTAGGTCCCCCCCCCCCCCCCACCCTCAGAAGCGCCTCTAGCGGCTGACAGGAAGACAGCCACTAGAGGCTGGATTAACCCTGCAATGTAAACATAGCAGGGTTACAACCTGGGGGACCTGGCACCCAGTCCTCTTCATTGAGCTGAAGTGATCTGGGTGACTATAGTGTCCCTTTAAAATGCTTTCCAGGGTGTGGCGTATTTGGTGAACTGTAAAGAAACACGCTAGTTTGGCTTTTGCTACTGGAATATAAACTGTAATGAAGTGTTTTTACCATTTCACAATGGAAAGTCATGATTTTATAAGAGACACAGAGACAAGTATTGCTTTACCCTTTCTATACTAAAGAACAATAGCAGCAAATAAATAATACACATATAGAAAAAACAAACATGCAGGGATACCCTCAACCAATCCTGACACAGAACCCTGTATAAGGTCAGACACCACCACCAGTACTTCCTTTTTCTTTGACAGCAAACAGATTAACAAAGTTGATATTTAGAAACTACTGTCACTCCAAACTATCCGAAAGGATCCTGACACACAAGAACACAGAGGTCCAGTAACACAGTCATCAAATGCAAACAACCACCAGAGATTCCAAAGGCAACAAACTCCATGCCATGCATTGGCGTAGTTTCTGCCAAATCATACTGCAAAGACAAGAAAACAAACAGGAGCCTAATGACTTGATCATATACACAAAAAATGTTCTCAGAGGGCTAACGACATGGCATTACATGACCAAATAAATGCAATCATAAAGCCAATAACAGCATGTCCAAGCACATTTAAATCCTTATGCAGATCAAATTATAAAGCGAACAAATAATGCAACAAAGCCATAGAAAAGTAACCATCCCACACCACCAGTGTACTCACTATAGCCAAGAAGATACCTATGAAGAAAACACAGGGCAGGAAGAAAAAGGTGAAAAGCGAATGCAACACTGGGAAGGACAATGCTCGCCTAACTAAAATTGTGATATCCCATCATGAAACAGTAAAATCCTTTCCTTTTAATACAACACACAGAGGCTCATATTGCAAGTTTAAAGCTTAATGACGACCGAAGGAAAAAAAAAAAAGTAGAATCAATTTAAAATAAGACTCACAAAGGGGAACAGAGTCTGAGCAGCATGGCGGCTAGAGATGCTTCTTGTGAGCTCCCAGCCTAACTCTTTAACCCCTTAAGGACACATGACATGTCTGACATGTCATGATTCCCTTTTATTCCAGAAGTTTGGTCCTTAAGGGGTTAAATCAGCCGATTTCTTGATTATCAGCAAACCACACCAACCTAATCTACGACTAACTTCTGGAACAAGCTGTGGTGTCTTGAAACTGGGCTATGGTGCCCAGTGGATGTTATCCTGATCCCCACCAAGCAAGTACTTACCTTCACATCGTTCCTGTGAGACTTCTGTGAAAGGGGCTTTCACGCAGTCTATACAAGATGGCTGACACCAAGGATACTACACAGCAGGGTGAGCGGATTAGAAGCTGGGAAGCTGACTTCCATGCAGCGTTCTGGATGAACCTGGAAGCTCGGTAGAAACCACCAGATCTATCCACTCTCAAGGCACAGCACTTACTCAGAGCCCCGGTATGGCGCCATCATCCCAGGCAGAGAACCAAGAAGGACCACGTGTCTGCCAGCAGGCCATGCACCTGGGTAAAACACCGCCACCCGAGATCCCGATATGCCCTCCCAGTACTGGTGAAAGGGGTCTGTGGATATGGGGAAATGGTTCCTGCTCCTACCAGGGGCTGCAGTGATGCAGCACAATATGGCACCGAGGATACCACGACCTTCCTTAAGTACAGATAAGTACAGATCTGGACTCTGTCTGCCCGCTACAGGCATCGGTTGAACAGGCAATACTCGCAGGACCACCTAACCCAAGCGACTAAACATGCTATTGCCTCTGATATTTAGCCACTGCTTATCCTTGCTCACAATTTACAACTCAATCTGAGTTTGTCTATCTTGTAAACTTTTCGCTGTCACTTTGAGCCCAGAATACCTACTGTTTGGTGGACTTATTCTCCTGTGTACTGTCCTGTGATATAAGTATGCCTAGATGTTTTATTTTTTGTTTCTCTGCTGACTCCCACACATAAACTCTATTACCAAGTCTCATCCTACTTTCAGCTACTAGTTAAGTTCTCACAGGTGCATTAATTTGTTTTACTCACAAAATAGTAATCCTGACATGTACTGCTCTCATGATAACCTTGTTATTGCAGTTATATTCTTACTTGCAAATTGTACCTTGAAGCACTACCAAAATAAAGAATACAAAAATTAAAAAACTCACAAAATGCAGACTCATTTGAACAGATCAGTCATACGCATCAAATCCTCCATACGTCCACCAAGTAAAAGATGTTGGAAGCAGCCAACCATGAATGTGCTCCAAACGTAGTGGCATTCACACCTGCCTGGACATGATCCACTTAACTCAGCGAGCCAGAGTTGTACTGAAGACCGCAAATAACTGGGACAGGAAAGAAAGGTGTCACACACCTTATTGCTACCACAGGGCAGGGGCATTTAGCCATAACCTTGCTACAGGCAGCCTTGCTCAAGTGACACCTACGCCAATATTCCAGATAGCAAACAATGTGATCTACCGGGAGCCACTCTGCAGACCTCGTATGATGAAGCTCATCTCGGTCAAAGAGTGGTTTGCCCAGCGAATGTAGGATTGCATCCCCTGCAATTATAGGCCAGCACCCTGCTACTCTGAGCAGAAAGGGCCTTTGTCCGAGTCACTCTCTGTCACATGTTCCTTCTCACCTTGTGGTATCCAGGAGGATAACTACATTCCTGGCATTGGTGAAGATGCTGGTCAGCGGCCCTGTGCTGGTGTGTCTGGCTATTGTGGCGTGCTGAAAGACGCCGGCCACTGCAGATCCATACCAATTTGTAGCTCGTCGTCCGCCCACGGTATTGACGACATCAGTGTGCGTGGGGTCATAGGCCGGGTAAAGGAGACTTATTTAAACTCCTTTCTTGCCTTCCCTCATTGCCCTGTCGTGGTTTCCCTTAATGGTTGGCCGAGAGTGTGTTCCTGAGCATTTATTTCTGGTTATTGACTTTGGCTTCGTTTGAAGCCAAATTTCTGGTATCCTTGACTTTTGGCTTTCCCTCATTGTTATGTCTCCTTCTGTGTCCCTGACTTTGGCAAGTATTCTGACTATTCTCTGGCCACTCTAAGGTCCGGTAAAACATTACCTTTAGTCCTAGGTGTGACATAATTCTACGTGCTGGATCAACTAGTAATCCTGACACCCTCTTCTTGTGCACTCTCACATCTCCACCGCTGAAAGGCTCTTTTTTTGTGTGACGTATACATGTATGTACAGGGACCATTTTAATTAAGTTGTTATGGTGCCTAAAATGTCCCTTTAATGGACTAATAGATGTACTTCTGGATTTAAGATAAAATGCATGATAATGAAATAAAGCTATTAAACATATATAACCACAAATACAAACATTTCTATAATGCAAACAGAACAAAAAAGCTAATTGAAGGGCATGATCAAGGACTTGTGCTCAAGGGCAAAACTCATTACAATGGTAGCTCATCAATAATCAGAGTTGTCTGTGCAATTCAATATCTTACACTGCAAACACATCATTCTGAACTCTTCAGCAGATTTACAAAATAGATGCAACAATACGTTTTCTGTGCCAAGAGAAAAGAACTAGCAAATTATAACTGTAGAAAAGGTTTCTTAAAATTACAAATATATGCATTATATTGTGCTGACAAAATCTTTAGACAGTCTAACCCACAAAGTGTCACTGCAGATGTCAACAACTGACTTGGCACAATTTTAACAAATAGCAATCTTCTCTTCCTTTCTTTTTTTTATTTTAGAATTTTTATTTTCAATGCTGGTACCATAAACAAGTTAGACTTTACATGCATATTGTTATTGGAGATCATTTGTTTTGGAATAAAACTTTCTTTGTGGTTAATTATGGCTCAGTCAAGACAGAGATAGCGTAAGCATAAAGACGTAATCAAAAAAGAAATAAAAAGGGGAGCACAACACAAGGTGAAATTATCCTATAAAAAGGGAAAAGCACACATTATAAAATAAGGTAATGCGGGTAGCCCATTTTGCTGTGCTGGTAGAATTACCAGATTTCCTATATTTCCCGAGCCATCTAATTATGGCCGTAATTCAATATTTTTTTTTAAAGCTTTCAATTGATTCATATTTTGGGATAAACATTTAAAATGATTTAATATTTTGAAATTATTTACATTTTTTGATATATTGATTTTTAAAATTATTTTTTTTAGATATTTGTGACGAAAGCACCTTTGTCACTGGGACTTGGAGAGGTCTGCTTGCCAGCCTCTTGCCCTGTCACTATGGCCCCTGGGATATATTTCCCTTTAAAAACACTATTTGGGCATATTTGATTTTAAAGGCACTTTTTCTGCCCCTTGGACTTTTAACTGGAACAGATTCAAACATGTGGCGGAGGTCATCTTAAATTGTCCAGCAGTGTTTGGAACTGTTTTGGGACCATGTGCACTGTGGGGCAAAATAAGACTCCCAGGAAATTCCTGAACCCCTGAACCGATCTGGGTGATTTTTGGATATGTTGTTTACCCAGATCGGGGCTATCAGTGGATGTGACTGTATTTTGTGGGGATATGTTGTATTTTGCAGTTCTTTTTGGGGTTTGTAAAAATGCAAGTTTTTTTCTGCTTAGAGTTAATTGAGTTGTCTTAGTTAATTGTATCACAGGCAGAGGGGAGGGCGTGTGTGATGTATGTGGGAGTGTCGGACATTGTTGTATTGTTCTGATTGGTTTGTGTGGCTGTGTTCTATCAGGCCCATGGGGTGTGCCTCTGGCCTGATGAATTGTATCAATTGTGAGTGCTGGCTTGAATTAAACAGACCTGTTCCACCCTTCATGAAGTCTTGGCTCAAGGTTGGGGGATTGGAGAACTACACTCTGGGGATTGCTATAATCACTTTACTCCCCAGAGTATAATCACTTGCTCTTGTAAGAGCTGTTCCTGTTCCTGTTTCGCTCTCTGGACTAAGGAGAGGTTCACCCACTGGAAGCTGGAGCCTGGTCTTGGGTTTAGGGTGGGTGGAGAACAGCGAAACCTCAACCAAGCTGCGGTGGTTTGTGGGGTTTGCGGTGGTTATGGTGTTGAGTGCAGTGCTGATGATCCTTGGCAAGCACTAGGAGCATTGTTCGACTGAGCCACCCAGTCAGGGTGGCAGGCAGTCCATCACATCTAAGAATGTTTTTTTTTTGTAGAGATAGGTTAAGTTTACAGATAAGTAAAGAGTAAGATAATTTCAAGATGTCTGCTGTCAATGGGTGTGACGGACCGCCTGGCACCCCGACTGGGTACCTCCGTCAATCGCTGCTTCCTAGTAATCCTTCAGTACCATAAGCACCGCACCGGACACCATAACCATCATAAACCCCATAAACCGCGGCAGCCTTGTTGGGGTCTCACTGCCCTCCACCCAGCCTGGACCCAAGAGCAGGACACAGCTTCCAGTGGTCTCTCCTCTCCAAGTCCAGAGAGCGAAGCAGGCTGCTCTTACAAGAGCAATCGTTGTGATCCAAGGGAGGATAGTGATTATAGCAATCCCCAGAGTGAATATAGCCCTGATGTCTAGGCTCAAACATGAGCCTAGACATCATGAAGGGTAAAACAAATCTGTTTAATGGCAGCCACAACTGGCCTTATATGCAAGTCCCCATGCAAGGGACACTCCTCCCTGGACCTGAGAGTAGACTACAGTAAACATAAACACAATTACATTGGCTCTCAGGTCCAGGACACTGCCATACAAAATAGTTAAATCCCTCCCCTATGCCTGGGAAATAATTGAGTCAAGCACTGTATTAAACTCAATTATCTCCAGACACAAAAAACACACATTTTTACAAAACCCCCAAAATACCTTAAAACACACAAAATCCCACGTTACATCCCCTGATAGCCCTGATCTGGGTGACCAACATATCCAAAAATCACCCAGATCAGTTCAGGGGTTTAGGAATTTCCTGTTAGTAATAATTTGACCGCACGCGTGGTCCCATGCCCAAAACAGTTCCAGAGAATCAGGGTTTGTAGTCGGTCTACCGAACAGAGTCAATAGTCTTACCCTGGAGCTTGATCCCCTTGTTCGTGGGAACGTTTCCACCAAACAGCACCTTTCTAAGTGTTGTAGAACCGAACACAGGCGATGCTGGAAGTCCAGCTGTGTTTGGGAGTTTCAGTGTCTGAAAATAGTTCCATGAACTCGACGACCAAACACTGCTGCCTGTTTTCATGCGAACAAGTTGGCTGTCACCTTGTGGTTGTCCATAAGAAATGCAGCCACCCACACGAACACTGCGGTGGAAAGTGTTACAAAGTAGCAATTAGACTTAACAAGCTCCAGGGTGGTCTCCGGTTCGTGAGGCTGTTCGGTTCCTGAACCAAATATATAATCCCACAAACCAAATCTGTTCACATACATTTTTAAAGGGCCCATATTCTTTTGGCAAGAGGCTGGCCAGCAGGCCCCTCCAAGAACATGTGACGATGTTCAGTTTGTCACAATTGTATCAATGAGATTTCAAGAGATTGTCTGAGTAGTATGATGCATAGACGATGTGATGATGATGTGAGAAGAAGATGATGAGAAGATCCTTCTATCCCTATGCCATGGGGTTATATGTCATTCCTTATCTTTTAACCTTCTGACCTAGTGCAATGGAATCTTAGGTCAAGTCTTATGTTAATGGCTGTTGCGTCATTTTGACATATATTTCTATATGTCTCAAACAGCAGGTGGAGCTGTTGGCTTACGTCAGGAATATTACCAGCTATTATCATATAAGGATAACTCTTGTACAGGACAATAGGAATGTTTTAATTTCAAGATGCTTTTGAGTTAGCATTTTTCTCAATTTGGACTTTGGTCGTTCAAACCTAATGTGTTCTTGCTTACCTAAGTGTTATTCAATTTCAAGATTTTTAAGTTGTCCACCTTAATTTATTTATAGGTAATGACATCTTTACATGTGTATATATATATATATATTTCAATATATGTATATGTTGCTAACTAAGAATATATCACACTATATAAAAAAATTTGTATAACTAAACTTAATAATATACCGTATAGCAATATGTATGTGTGTTTGCAGAACAATACCTTTTAATTAACACATACTTGTCTTATCTTTGTTATTATCTTTATTGACACATATGTATTTACTCACTGTCTAGTTCTTTTAGCTGACAAGGAAAACTTGAGAAAAACATCTTGTCTTTCTATCTTAGCACCTCATGGCATATTAGCTAAATTGTGTTTTTGCCATCATTCATGTATTATTTTTATTACACAATATATACGTATTTTCTTTCCTACACAATATCTCTGACAATGTCCCCCATTGAGCATGTTTGGAGTGCTCTGGATCGGCGTATACGACAGCGTGTTCCAGGTCCTGCGAATATCCAGCAACTTTGCACAGCCATTGAAGAGGATTAGACCAACAATTCCACAGGCTTCAATCAACAACCTGATCAACTCTATGTGAAGGAGATGTGTTGCACTGCGTGAGGCAAATGGTGGTTACACCAGATACTGACTGGTTTTTGGACCCCCCCGGTTTTCCCCAACACAGTAAAACTGCACATTTTAGAGTGGCCTTTTAGCCAGCCTAAGGCACACCTGTGCAATAATCATGCTGTCTAATCAGCATCTTGATATGCCACACCTGTGAGGTGGATGGATTATCTCAGCAAAGGAAAAGTGCTCACTAACTGATCTAGACAGATTTGTGAACAATATTTGAGAGAAATAGGCATAGAAAAAGTACATAGAAAAAGTCTTAGATCTTTGAGTTCAGCTCATGAAAAGTGGGGACAAAAACAAACGTGTTGCGTTTATAATTTTGTTCAGTGTATTTATCAGTGAATAAGGTGCTTTTGTGGGATTACTATTTGTTATACTCACCAAATTGCAAAGTAAGCAGCTTCTTATCTGTGAGCTAAATACAATAATTGTGATCATTTGCAATCTCCTGTGCTGCCCATGCTCAAGATCTATCTATTGCCCTACATGTGATGCAAGGTTGTGGGATCTCTAGTGGAGCTTCTCTCATTCAGAGCCCGGGTTGATTAGCTTTGGTACTAGTGAGTTTAATCCCCATTTATGTTAATACATATTTATATTTTGCTGTACTTGATTGTCTGTACTAGTATTTTTTACACTGTTTTTTAAAATAGGTTTCTACTGAAGTAATATTATTATT
This sequence comes from Pelobates fuscus, assembly GCF_036172605.1. Taxonomy (NCBI): domain Eukaryota; kingdom Metazoa; phylum Chordata; class Amphibia; order Anura; family Pelobatidae; genus Pelobates; species Pelobates fuscus. Next base: position 302,389,340 of record NC_086318.1, on the reverse strand, counting down.
GTTGAGGATCACTACAAGCACATAATTTTATTTTTGTTTTTGTATGTGAGATATAAGTACATAGTTACACAGCTGAAAAAAGATGTGTCGATTTGTTTTGCTGTTGATCCAAAAACAGTAAAACAACCCAGTGTGAAGCACTTCCAATTTTGCAAAACACTATGAAAAAAATATTTCTTGACCCCAGAATGGTAGTCAGATATCTCCTTGGATTAAGAAGCTATTAGCCCACTAATTAAAAAGTATATCCCTGAATATTGGTGTTTTTTCAAGTATTTATCCAATTGCTGTTTAAACATTTGTATAGACTCTGATATAACCACATCTTTAGGCAGAGAATCCCACATTCTTATTGTTTTTATCTAATTAGATATTGAGTTTGCCGGCCCTAAATGTGGTATTTCACCAGCCCTACTCAATGCCCATCAGCAGAGCCTCTTATATTAAGAAACAATTCCAGATGCTTGACCTTGTTCGGTCTTTGAGAGATGCGGCCAAGGCACACTTTTTATCCCCATCAGAGTACGTAATCACACAAATACTCAACATCAAAGAGAAAATTAATACTATAAATCTTTCATAAACAACTTATATGTTATATATTCTTAAAACGAGGTATTGCACACAAGGTAACAAATCAGGCAAATTGATTTGCTCAGCTAAGAGACAGACTGGCTAATACAAAGATTTCGTACCTAATCTCGGACTCTGGCAACAAGTTTCTCGACCCTCAAGACACTTCTATAGCAAATTATACTGACTGGGAAATATGAAAGACAATCCACACAATCAACATGACTACTTCCTTTGCATCTCAGGCCATGACCACAGACTACTTATCAAGTTATCAGATTACTTATCTGTTATGAGACCATTCAACCACGGTAAACAAGATGTGCCGCTTCCTACCCCTTCCCCACATCCCCCCCCCTTATTTACCCCTCCCCCAATTGTGGATCCCCCTTAGAGTTCTGTTACTTTCTTAATCTCCTACTAGAAGGGTCAGATTGACAGTCGTCTCCACACTTCTGAAAAGTGGAGGAATGTTTCTATTGATATAGCATCTGTATGTATATGTTACTCTGTACATAAATGCCTGTATGTAGCCCTGAGTGGCACTGATGTTAATGCTTCTATCATGCATGTGATAACAGATTTCATCTAAATGCAAAGAAAATGTTTTTTTTTTTACAGTAAGAGCAATAAGGATATGGAATTCTCTGCCTGAAGAGGTGGTTTTATCAGACTCCATACAGATATTTAAACTGCAATTGGATAAATACTTGCTAAAACATAACATACAGGGATATAATTTCTAATTAGTGGGGTAATCGCTGCTTGATCCAAGAAGACATCTGAGTGCTATTTTGGGATCAAGAAGGATTTTTTTGCTAGTTTCTTGCAAAATTGGAAGCGCTTCAGACTGTTTTTTTTTTGCCTTCTTTTGGATCAACAATAAAAAACATATGTGAGGGAGGCTGAACTTGATGGACGCACGTCTCTTTTCAGCTATGTAACTATGTAACTCCACTTGCTGCCTATGGGTGAAAGCACATATTTTAAATGACATTTAATCTCCTGAAATTAACCTTTATTAAAGTGCACTCTCAGTTGGTTGCATTTGCATATAAATATGATAAAGCTAAAAAGAGTATATATTTATATAATACATTCTGATTAGGGATGAGCATGGGCAAAAAATTTTGTTTGGTTCGGCACTTCCAAAATTCAGACAGCCACTAGAGGGACTTCCGTGTTCTTAGTGTTCGCATGCGCATTAGGTCTCCCCCGGCAGGTGAGGAGCGTGGGCGGAGCCTGATGCAGCGCAGAGGGACATCTATGCTGGATTCAGGTAAGTCACTGAAGTGGTTTTAACCTCTTCAGCAACATAGAATGGGGTGTGGGAGGGAGAGGGGCACTGCAGTGCCAGAAAAACTGATATGTTTTACTAGCACTGGAGAGTCCCTTTAAGGAAAACTTTTGGTCTATTTCAGCAGATTTACATTAAAAACTAAAATAAAAATCAATGCCCTCGGAAACAGAACTGATTTTATACAGGGAGGATAGTGTTGAGAACGAAGATAGATCTTGCGTTCTGGCACTATGGGAGCATTTGTGAGTAAGCTCAATCATATTTTTTCACTCAGTCTCCATAAGTGATACTCCCAGGTTGTACTCCCACCTTGCCATAAAGGAGGATATCTTGCCTGTATTAACATGTTATACAAGAATGAGACATTTCTGTGGGGAGAGGGATCCGTCCCATTGCATAATACCTGAAAATCTGTAGCTTTTTCTTAGGCATGGCTTTTGAGGGATGGAGAAGATGATGGTCCATTCTGAGAGCAGTGTCTGAAGTGTGGTTAAGTGTCCGTCTGACAGCATGATGCTCTGCACCCTAGGGCGGGGGACTCCTGAGAAAAAGTATGCCAATTATGATCTCCTCCAAAAAAAGCGTCATAACAAGGCATCTTTATGGGCAGTGTTTGGCTTCTTCATCTAGAGCGTAACGATGCTGTATGTTGTGTCCTATAACAGGAAGTGCCTGTCTGAGTGACTGATTGCCAGCCACTAGAGATGTCAATGTCCTTAGGGACAAATGCAAACACTGCCTTTTCTCAGGAAAGGCAATGCTTACATTTATCAGACTGCAAGGACAAGCTCTTCTCACCAAAACCACATCAGTGTAGGTTATAGTGGGTTTGGTGCTTAGCGGTTTCCTTTAACAAGTTTTTCTTTTACAGAAAAATAAATACAATTTGTGGTTTTGTAAAGTGCATTTTATTAGCATTTGTTCAAAGTAGCACATTATAAAATTAGAAAACATTTTTTTTTTAACAATACATGAAATGTAAATGCAAACAGGCTGACTTAGAGTTTAGTTTATCTGGATGATATGAACTAAAGCTATTTAAATGTAACTGGAAACAAATACACCAGTATCAGTTGTGTACTTGATAAAGTTTGCTGGCTGATTGATATCTCCTGCTGTCACTAGATGTTATGTGCTTTCGGAGAATGCTCATTTGCTGATGGGTACTTTCCATTAATGCCATTGGACCTTAGTAGGGATTTTACAACTAATACAGCTTATTAGTTTCAATTTAAATAGATTTTACCTCAAGGTCAAGATATTTGAATTACTCTTAAATGAATGACCGGTGAAGCGCCGTAGGGTAAAAAGTCTACATTGGTTCACACATTAAAATTAAAATATAATGATAAAGAATTGTAGAAAACCAGAGGAATCGGCCAGTGTCAAGGCAAATCTCAAATAACACTCAAAGTGCATGAAGTAATGAAACTAGGATCAATGAACTTTAAAATTAACATAAATAAATTACTATAACTTTTATAGAATTAATAAAAATGTATACTTATTGTTTCTGCAATTGCTCGATCAGTGTGAATTTACCTAAAATGCTTTAACAGATATTGCACACATTCAAACAAAGTGAGAAAGTTTGCATTTAAAAAAGTAACCTTTCTTGTTTTTGCATTCACAAACTTATGAAGCATGTAAATGTCCATGTCTTGTGCAATATGGTTTTCAAAGAAACCATTACAAGTTCCACCAATCTCTCTTGTGACACTGGGGAATAAAGATAATTTTATGAATTTCAGCTTCAAAACGTTTGCTCGCCAGAGGCAACAGATGTCAGCAAAGTCAATAGTGTGCGAAGTGCAATGGAGACATTAGGAGCAAAGCCCTGTTTGACTGCATAAACCTGAATTTGACTAGGTGTCATTGCAGGTTTCAAGGTAGGAGCCAATAGTCAAAGTCCTTAACACAGTTGTGTTCCATTCAGATAAGAATCTTCTGCATCAAAACATTCTGCAAATCTAGACAGCAGTACATAATTGTTTACTGTGGTGCATCTTTAAAGGGACACTCCAAGCACACAGACCACTTCTGCCCATTGGAGTGGTCTGGGTGCCAACTCCCATCACCCCTTCAGCAACATGGGATGGAGGGTGGGAGGCACTGCAGGATTCTACATTGTCTGCCTACCTTTAAGTCATCTGAAATTACCTCTAAATTCCTTTCCTCGGATGTTGAGGTTAGGACTCAGCCCTTGGGTTTTTACATCTAAGGATTCTGCAGTGCCAGGAAAACAGTTAAAAACGGGAAAACAGGTTAAAAACGGGAAAACAGGTTAAAAGCTACAGAATATTGTAAAGAACTGAAAGTGCTTGCTGTGATGCTTAATCTGGTCAAATCTCTCATCTATTAACGCACATATCAAAAATGCTTTAAAAACACTCAACTTTAATTCTTTTTTTGGCAGGATCATTGGGAGCTTCATAATAAAACATAGTTACATAGCTGAAAAGAGACTTGCGTCCATCAAGTTCAGCCTTCCTCATATATGTTTTTGCTGTTGATCCAAAAAAAGGCAGAAAACCCAGTCTGAAGTGCTTTCAATTTTGCAACAAACTAGGAAAAAATTCCTTCTTGACCTCAAAATAGCAGTCAGATATCTCATTGTATCAAGCAGCTATTATACCACTAATTAGAAATTATATCCCTGTATGTTATGTTTTTGGAAGTATTTATCCAATTGCTGTTTAAACATTTGTATGTTTCAACATCTGTAGCATCCTCTTTTTTTTTAAATATCTTACACTAAAGGGGGAAACACAGGATCAATTTCTAACACTTGCGCTTTTGCCTCTCCTAGTAAATTTTCAAATCCTTTACCTGAATGATAATCTTTCACACAAGTAATTGATTAGAAATCATCAGAGCAGGATAGGCGGCCGCCTATGGCCTGTGCTCAGATGGTGTCCCAGTGGTCCCCTGTCTGAGCCTGAATATCGAGTTTTACGACAGGGGACTGGGCTTGGCTGGAAGATCAACAGATATCTCTACCTGGACCCACAATAATTCTTCAGAGCAGCTAACTGTACCTGTACATCATCAGCAAAAGCCTTCCACTAATCCATAATGGCTCTAAATTAGTTCATGTGCAAGAGATCTGTATGTGGACAGCTCTACCCCATACACACAGAGAAGTTGCAACACATGGGCATGAATGAAGAATTTGCTGGACAGTAAGAGGAAGAAAGAAAGCATCATCATCCTGTCTGGCAATGCTAAGGTTAAATGCAAAGCTAACACGTGGAAGAGGAGAACAAGAGAGAAAAGGGAGGAAGGGGGTGAGTAAAGGGAGAGAGACTGGGAGGCATACACGTGGGGCCGATAAAGGGAGAAACACAAGGGGACTGATAGAGACAAAAACCTACCTCTACACACTCAACTAGCACACACAGGTACATTTCACCTCCTCCACGCACACAACTCCACACAAAATTTAACCAACACACACAGCCTTTTCCACATACATAACATTCAACTAGCACACATACAGCACTCAATCACCTACCTACCCACACACACACATACACCAGAGACCAGGGGTCTAGGAATGGGCCCCAATCTGGCATCCTTCGTAGGGCAATGGGCAACTTTAACCTGTCTCTGCAAAACATCAATCACAGCTGGAAGTTACATATTTTTGCTTTGAAGAAGGTTGTTGACAAAGTTAATTCTATTTAGTAAGCAGTACCCAATACATAGAAAGTGACGGCAGGTAATAACCATTTGGTCCATCTAGTCTGCCCAATTTTCTAAATACTTTCATTAGTCCCTGGCCTTACCTTATAGCTAGGATAGCCTTATGCTTTTCCCACACATGCTTAAACTCTTTCACTGTATTAACCTCTACCACTTCAGCTGGAAGTATGCATCCACTACCCTCTCAGTAAAGGAATACGTCCTGGTATTATTTTTAAACCTTTGCCCCTCTAATTTAAGACTATGTCCTCTTGTTGTGGTGTTTTTTCTTCGTTTAAATATAGTCTCCTCCTTTACTGTGTTGATTCCCTTTATGTATTTAAATATTTCTATCATATCCCCCCTGTCTTGTCTTTCCTCCAAGCTATACATGTTAAGATCATTTTTAACCTTTCCTTGTAAATTTTATCCTGCAATCCATGAACCAGTTTAGTAGCCCTTCTCTGAACTCTCTCTAAAGTATCAATATCCTTCTGGAGATATGGTCTCCAGTACTGCGTACAATACTCCAAGTGAAGTCTCACCAGTGTTCTGTACAATGGCATGAGCACTTCCCTCTTTCTAGTGCTAATACCTCTTTCTATACAACCAAGCATTCTGCTAGCATTTCCTGCTGCTCTATTACATTGTCTGCCTACCTTTAAGTCATCTGAAATTACCTCTAAGTTCTTTTCCTCGGATGTTGAGGTTAGAACTCTATCAAATATTCTGTACTCTGCCCTTGAGTTTTTTTTACATCTAAGATGCATTATCTTGCACTTATCAACATTAAATGTCAACTGCCACAACCATTTTTCTAGTTTACCGAAATCATTTGCCATTTGGCTTATCCCTCCTGGAACATCAACCCTGTTACGTATCTTAGTATCATCAGCAAAAAGACACACCTTACCATCAAGACCTTCTGCAATATCACTAATAAAAATATTAAAGAGAATGGGTCCAAGTACAGATCCCTGAGGTACCCCACTGGTGACAAGACCATCCATCGAATATACTCCATTGACTACAACCCTCTGTCGCCTGTCACTCAGCCACTGCCTTACCCATTTAACAATATTGGAATCCAAACCTAAAGATTATAGTGTATTGATAAGCCTTCTATGTGCAACAGTGTCAAAAGCCCTACTGAAATCTAGGTAAGCAATGTCTACTGCACCACCCTCATCTATTATTTTAGTTACCCAATAAAAAAAAATCAATAAGATTAGTTTGGCATGATCTCACTGAAGTACACCCATGTTGTCTCTGATCTTGAAATCCATGTAATTTTAGATGTTCAACAATCCTATCCTTTAACATGGTTTCCATTACTTTCCCCACCTAAGCAAGGCTTTCTGGCCTATAGTTGACCGACTCCTCCCCACTACCTTTTTTGTGAATAGGCACAACATTCGCTAACATTCTTCTGGGATTACTCCTGTAATTTTGCTAGTACACCACTAAGCTCTTTTAATAACTTTGGGTGTATTCCATCAGGCCCCATTGACCTATTTGTCTTTACTTTTGACAGTTGAAATAGAACTTCTTCCTCTGTAAACTCACATGTAACAAATTACTAATTTGTCCTTTTTCCTAACTTAGGTCAATTTCCTTAATTTTCATCTGTAAATACTGAAACACAATAATAAAGCACAATATTTTTAAGTTATGTAATGCTTCTGCAAGAGATTCAGCATTAGATCATCCCATTGTTTTGTGTCCGAGTCATCCCTTGACATTTAAGACAAATCATCATACATTTACCCATCCTGGAACCACATCTACTCTTGAAAATAATCGGTTGTCAGATAAGGTTTTACAGTTAGTCTGCCAATGTACTTTTTTTTTTTAGTGACATTCGAACGAAATGTGGGCCCTAACAAAAACAATCAGAAAATAATGTTGCAAAAGTCCCTGCATCACACGGCTACATCATTCACCACTGTATTTAAAGTATGAGAGTGGTAGGAAACATAAAAAGCATGAGAGTTTAAATCAAGGTTTCTTTTCTGAACCCCATGGTGGTTGCCTTTCACATTGGATTCATTATCATATCCTTGTCCTCTCATATCACCAAATAGCATCTTATGTCTTTCAAGTTCAGTCAAAAATGTCTCAGTCAAACCTTCTCCAATTGAAGTTTAGAATTGGATAAAACCTAGAAATCTTTCTTCTATATAGATCTCTGGTTCAACAGTAGAAAACTCCCCTTCCTTGGTGGAAGCAAATTGAACAATTATAGTTATTAGTCCAGTGAGAGTAATGGCTGGAGTGCAATCAAGTATAAAAGAATAATACTTAGAATTTTACAATAACTGCAAAATGTGTAATTTCTTTCGCTATGAGGTGATGAGTTTGTTTTGAATGTCCTCCCCCAAATAATGTTGGAATTTAATAAAAAAAAAATTAAAACATTCTCAGATGTTCCTCTAACTATATCAAATGTGGTGAGCATTTTCACAATTTGCAGATAATTTCTTTAATTTTCACTGTGTAATATGTCTCTGCTACATTGGAAAGTCAAGCACAGGCGACAAAGATATTTTACTATGCCTATGAGGCGTTTGACAAAATGTTGTCAATGTTTTGTTTCTGGTGCCCAAAAATCTCTAGTAAGCAGAATATGTTTATTTTCCAAAACAAAGTTTTCTAGAGAGTTCAGAACAAGGTGAGAAATAGACATTTTAGGAATCAAAAGCTTTTGAGAAAAGTTCTTCCAATCATTATAGTCTCCAAGTGTCAAATGTGTAGTTACTTTAGTTGCAATTAGCTTACAACAAAACATAGCATTTTGTCCAACTTAACAGAAAAAAATATAGCCAATTTCTAAGGGTTTCTTCTTTGTATGGCAGTTGGCACTTGTAATTTGCTTTAGTAAAATGTCTATTCAATGCATATTTGGGGAAAATAATTTGTGAGAACAACTGGCCAATCAGCTATAGAAGACAAACCAAGCATTTCCAAAGAAGAAGATTGTTCCCCCTGCTCCAGTTCTTCTCTTTCTTTGCAAAATAAACAGGTGCTGTACCCCCCAAGAAAACAAATGATGTGTAGGATAAATGTACTTAGCTTAGTACGGAACAAACAGCTTCCCAAGAGGCCTTCCCCACTAACGCCTCTGATGTGTCAGGTGAATAATACAAAGATTGGGATATTGCTAGATTCTAAAACATAAAAACAAACAATACATAGTGATGTATAGTATTTCCTGTGAGACATGGGAGTTTATAGAATTGCACTCACATGATGGAAATTCAAGAAGCGCTTCAAAGCCCAGAACAGGGCTACAAGGGTCCGCTCTCCACCTTAGGTAGTAATGGATAGTCAGCAGGCACAGGAACAAAGGACGGAGTCAGGGATCAGGTACAAATTTGGTATTTATAAGGCATAAAAACGTCTGATTAAAAGTATATAGTAAAAACAAAAGTATAAATAAAATATCCAACGCGTTTTGCCCACTAATAATGGACTTCCTCAGAGATGTAAGTGAACAGCAATAAATGAATAAAACACACAAATTAATAAAAAAAACTTCCTCAATCCCATTTAAATACACTGATCCGGTGATGTTGATTAAAGGGTCCTCCAGGTGGAAAGATTTTGTGCCAATCTGATTCGTTGATGAGGGGACCAGCTTTCCTCATAAGTCCTCATGTGTTATCTTCTCAGATGTTTTCAATTGTTCGTAAAATTTCCAGCGTCTTCGCCGAATTTTTTCAGCTTGCGTTCCACAGGACGGCTTGTGCGTTCCATGGAACGGTTCCGGTTTGAGAGTCCTGAACGCGGTTTGCGTTACATTCCTATGGCAACATGCATTCCAAGTACACTCCAACTGAATATATAGCAGTAGTGTACATAACTGTTAGATCATCAAATGTGGAGAAAGTATGAAAATTGCTTATTAGATAGCACATAGAAAACATATTTCACATAAAATAGAGAAAACAATCTCTCACTGTACAATGCCCTTAGTATATGTCTGAATTAATCGCTAAATTATTGACTGTATGTGGTACATATTATACCTTAAGGAGTATACTGGAATGAAAAAATAATCATAAAGGATAATATAAAAATTATTAGATATATAAGAAATATCCAGCATTTAAGTGGTCTGTTAGATAAGACATATATACCAAATTCTTGCTATATAAATGGCAAGTTGGTCATAGGTGTGCCATAGAAATATGGACAAATAAAAAAATTATATAAAAACTAATATAAAAAATTTAGTATGACAATATGTACATATACATGAAGATATACACATCATTATGATTTAAAAATGAAAAGATATATTATTGACTCAATGACAAAATGAATCAATAAGGAAAGGTGGGAGATGGAATTCTTCTTTTGGACATAATGTCATAACATATATAAAAAAAACCTGTATATAAAAGTGGTGAGAAAATAAAAGAAACAGAAAACATATGAATAGGAGGTTGTAGTGAAAATCATCAACCACGGCGAGTCAAGACATAAAACAGACCAGAACCACGTCTACGTTCATACCCTTGTGTTCAAGAGTATCTAGTTGATATATCCAGTATGTCTCTCTTTGGGATAGTTTTAATTCTCTATCACACCCCCACACCCCTCAAATGTGAAGATACCTGTTCAATACCTGTCCTGCTTGGATCCTAAAATCTTGTAAGTTAGAGCAATTGCATCTTACTCCTGTAAGTTGACTCTTTGTAATGTTGTGGTGGCAACTCTTTCTGTGCTCATAACTATTACCATCAGTGTTTTTTTAAAATAACATTTTGATTTTACTTTATCACCTTCATAAAATAAAGTAAAATCCGGGGGGCGGGGCCTAGCTAACATGGCCGACGGACGTGTCTGAGGGGAGCTCCTCACACAATCATAGCGATATCCACAAAAAGACAGCTCAGCGACCGCCAAACTTGGGCGAAAGGGCTCAAACCTGAACCGCATACCGATGGGGAACTCCCACAAGCGACTGGGGAGCGACCAAAAATACCCACTGCGGCCTACCTGACAGGCGGACCACATGGAGGGGAGACACGGCCGATCTCCCAGCCACCCACCGCCAGTGTACCATAACCGACCCCCCCCCGCCCCCCCCCAGGACCGGAGGGGGTTATCCCAGTCCCAGCTGGGGGCGCAGCAACTACGAAGCACACATAACTCACTGGCCCCCCAGGTTACTCCTACCCGAAAAGCTGAAACCAAAATGGCGTATGCGGAGGAGACCACACGGATGTCTGCATGGGAGGCACAATTCAATGCTACCTTCGACAGAATCTGCGCTGCGTTCTGGTGCCGGATTGACATCACGGCATTGGAGCAAATAAGCCGACCTCACCGCCGGAGAAGACATGTCGGCAGACTGGAATGGACCTCCGACATGGCAGAGATCCTCAAGACTAACATCCCGAGACATAACAGACAAACCTCCGGCAACCGAGCAACATTCCTACCTTGCGGAGTGGGCTGAGTTTATTGATAGACACTACCGGACGCGCCAGCTCTTGCCAGGCGACCTAATGGGCACCAAGCTAGGACTTGGGCCGAATACGCTTATTGCTGCCTATTGGCAGCTCCATGGGTTCCTGCACCCGGAACAAAGCACACCATTACTTCAGTTGCATAGCTTAGTACGATCCCATGGGGTTTCCTGATACGCAAGTAATAAGCTATATCACTGTATAAATCAACAGCTAGCTTAACCAGTTTACTTATGCCTCCCTTGTATTATGTGAGCACAGTGTATCCAAATGCCCTAACACATCATTGCATAATTGCCATACCTTCACTGCTAATACTGTGCACCTTACTGTTAGACATGCTTACTACTGTTTACCTTGATCTTAGTTAGTTCTCACAGGTCAGCTTTAGCCTGTACTGTTCAGCATGTATGTTCAAATATAATAACTGAACTCTCATAGTTGCTAAGATTAGGAGACTCTAAATCAAAAATATGCCATGATTAGGCCCTGTAACTCACTGCATAGGACCTACTTAACGTTCAGACTAATGACTAGCAAAACCATGCATATATGTAGAGCGCCTATGACAAAGCAAACCTCATTAACCCCTTAAGGACACGTGACATGTGTGACATGTCATGATTCCCTTTTATTCCAGAAGATTGGTCCTTAAGGGGTTAAACAACAACTATATAGTCAGTTTAGCAGCAAAGTTTAATCACACATCTGGTGAGTTGTTTATTATGTTACTTAAAGCTTATAGCCTATGCCCACACCAAAAAGTTCGAAACCCCGAGTATGTAAGGGGTTTCGAACTTTTAGCCCGTTCTGAGCATAATTTGCCCATATGACTTTGATTGACGTTTTAGGATACACAATCTATCCCTCACGGCTTGGTCTCCGCCCACTGGTGGATCATTGGTGGAGTTCAGACGTGACGTCTGTACACTCCATTGAGCCGTGCATCTCGGGCTCCCCTTGCGTCATCTTACCCCGCCCACACGTACACCACATGGTTACGTGATGGACACTATCGGGCTGATGACAATCTACCACACATGCGGTTCACTCCTCCGTTCCCCTATTGGATGCAGGTACTGGTTTCTTTCTGGCACTCAGAGTATTTAAGAGACTCAGTTATCATTTGTAAGTTGGCCCCTGACGAAGGTGCATCTCCTAAGGCACCGAAACGCGCGTTGGGCATTTTGCATATTTCATGCACACTGGGCACTTCGACACTATGTTTTGCACTTTTAATATGTAACTTTTGCTCTCTACAACTTTATTTATCCCTCTTTAATTCTATGCCTATCTAGTTAGCTTACCAGGGAGAGAGGCTTTATAACTTAAATAGTCAGCCTGTTATAGACTGACCTCTTCTACTCTGTACTGCCTCTATCTCTCCCTGTACCCCTCATGTGGGGGTAGTTTCCTGTTAAGTATGCTCAAACCCACCAAGTTACCTGATTCTAGATGTACCTAAATTTTGGTGCAACCCAAATCCTAAGGGTTGTTGCACCTATGGGGTACAGATATATTGTACAGATATATTTATATATTTAATATACTTGGAGGGTGCATTTATACACAGGTATTCTCTAGACACCGAAGCGAACTAATTTTTTATCAGGGGTTCTGCACTAGTAATTTTACCTCTTCCTTTTAGTATTATTTGTTTCATTAAAGCTGTCATTTAGGACTGGTTACATACTATTACTATTTTACCCCGGCTACATTAGCCCTTCGGCTGGCATAGGAGTATTAGTACATTTATTGTAAATAGTTGTTTTTCTTTACCTTTTTTTTTTTTGTCTCTACTAATTTTTTTGCTTATTTGCTGTAGCCAGTTTATGATCTACCACACACTACTACTCAAACTTCCAGGTGATGGGAATGGCCTGAGGATTATTTATATCTGAAGACAATTTACATCTTTCTTCTTTTGTTTGCTATGTTTTGAATCTAGCAGTATCCCAATCTTTGTATTATTCATCTTTGCTTTCTTTGTCAGTTAAACCTTATGGATCAATAGTATTGTCAAGGTAGACAGAGTGTGCATAAGATGGAGATGATGGTGAAGTTTGCTTATCATTTCCTTGTTCTTGTCTTTCTTCAGGATTTGAGAGACTGGAAGTATCTGGCCTGTGATGGGCTGTATGTGTGATCCTGATGATGTTGAAGATCCACGTCAACATGTACTTATACTGGATTGTCTACCACACTGGAAATTGTTCCTGATGCAGGAGTAACTTGCTTTCTGTATTTGTGAGAAGAGAAGTACTTTAAATCTTAATACATGCACTTCCCAGCTTTTTATTTTTCTGCATTTCTCTTTCTTAAAGCTTCTCCAGATGATTCCTTTGCTTCATATAGTTTTGACAGTTTTTATTTAGTAAATTATTCAGGACCAGCGAGTCCTATAGGCGAATTAGGTAGTCGCCTAAGGCACACCGGCCCGGGGGCGTCACTCAATGTAGTGTGGCCGGGCTGCACGGACCGCAGTTCGGGAGCCTCTGTTTCCTATACCCAGCCGCCGGCGAACTGACAGGAAGTGCTCACTGAGTGAGCACTTCCTGTCAATCTGCCGGCGGCCGAGTACAGGAAACAAAAGTTCCTGTACTGCAGTCCGCGCCGCCCGGCCACGCTACATAGGAGACACAACAGGGAGAGAGGACTGCTAAAAAGGAGGACCACTAAGGAGGGGAGTGAGAGGAGAACCAAGGCGGGAGAGGGGGGACTGGAGAAGACCACTAAGGGGTTTGGGAGAGAGAGGACCACTAAGGGGGTTGGGGGGGGGGGGGGAAGACCACCAAGGGGCACTGGAGAGGACCACGGAAGAGGTTACTAAGGGACACTGACAGGGGAGAGCTCTAAGGATGGAGGAGTAGGGGAGATCACTATGGAACAGGATGGGTGGAGAGAGCACTAATGGACTGGAGGGGAGGGAATATCACTAAGGGACAGGGAGCCAAGGGAGAGCACAAAGGTCAGGGTCAGGAGGCGAGATCACTAATTGATAGGAAAAGAAAGCACTATTTAAAAAAAACAAACAAACAAAAAAAAAAACTGCTCCCCTCTCAGCCCCTATCCTACCCCACAAACTCTCTCTTTTACACTACACACATACACAGAAACATACAATGCATCCCTACGCACACACAAAACAAAATGCACCCCTTACAGACACACTGCATTAAATTACATACACAGAAACACACCTTGCATTCCTTACACACACACCCAGAAACACAGAATGCATTACTTACACACAAACACACACTGCATCCCCTACACAAATTGGTATCGCTATACACTCCATTCAATAAGAACAGACACACATTACATCCTCTACAACAGGAGTTCTCAAACTCTGGCCCCCCAGATGTTGCTGAACTACAACTCCCATGATTCTCTGGCTATCTATGAAATGCAAAAAACCATGGGAGTTGTAGTTCAGCAAAATCTGGAGGGCCACAGTTTGAGGACCCCTGCTCTACAATAACACATCCCCTACACTCCACTGCCTGTGAGCGAACTCATGGGTGGGCCATGTAGGTGGACTTATGGGCGGGCCTTGTATGCAAACTCAGGGTCAGGCCCTGGAGGCCCAGACCTTAAACTGTGTAAGGGGCCCCAAAAATGGAGCTGCTTCCTGTTAGTTAATTGTTGTAAGCACTGTTACAAACAGTCTCCAGAGAGCCTCTTCTACACCAGACCCGTGGAGCCAGACTGCAGCCTGAGCCCATCATCATCCTCTTGTCCTCATCTGGTGGTAAGTAGGCAATCCAATATATTAGTGGCACTAATATCTAATTTACCTCACATGAAAGGGCCACTATAGTCACCAGAACCACTACAGCTTAATGTAGTGGTTGTGGTGTCTACAGCCTGTGTCTGCAGGCTTTTTAATGTAAACACACTGCCTTTTCAGATATGAGACACTTTGTGCAGAACTGGTGTTGGCCCATATGGCAGATCATATGGGTGGGGCATTGTGATGTCACATGGTGGGCAGAACATACGGGGGTGCTGCAAAGTTTTGATTGCCTAGGGCAGCAAAAATCCTTGCACCGGCCATGGTTTTATTTCAAACAGAATTAGGGTTCGTTAGAAGGAAAAGTGAAATGTCATCATTCTCCACCCACAATTTAATATGCCTCACTCACTCTGGTCATATTTCTTGATGCAGTCTCTTTTCTTCTCTGCGGCAGCCAGAACAAGCTAACTTGGCCATACGGTGTCCTGTCGTATTACTGGGTCTTTGCTTATTGGCTAACAATCAACTGATGTTTTCAGCGCTCTGCAGTTTTTAAGATGTTTCTGTTTAGAATGTTCCTTTACGATTCTTAAAAGGAACACTCCAAGCAGCTTAAAAACTATAGAGCGCTGAGAGCATAAGCAGTCCTAGATCCACCTGTGCATAAAATGGGGACGACCTGTTTTGGGCACTTTCATCAAGTCTGGTTCGTGACTCTGTTCTTGGGGAATCTTCCCTCTCTGATGGCGTGTTGCTGCTCGTGCTTGCCACCATGTTGGGATCCTTGACCCTGGAGGCTAGGTACTGTGGTGTGTTGAGGAAACCCCTGATCAAGAATGGATTTCGTTGAGATAGAGTGAGCAGGGGTGACAGGGACATCAGTAGTGCTGTTATAACTGCCATTACTGGGATCATACTCAGGTAAAGGGCTATTTCAGCTGTTGGATGTTATGACCTCTAGATTTATATAAACATCTGTCGCCAGAAATACCTCCATTAACACATGTTTGGACACAATGTTATATTGCACTGTGGTTGGTACGGAAACTCCATAGCCAGCAAGGGAGTATAGGGACGTGACATGTTAATGTCAATGACATCTGCCCAGCTTGGGGATGATCCCAAGCAGGACACATTGAGGAAAGCTTTAGGAGTACTGGAGGATGGTCCAGAGGTGGAAGTTACACAGAAAGTACATCTGTCTTCTAACTCCTCTGCATGTATATCATAAATAGTTGAGGGCTGTATTAAAATAAAAAAAGATGCAATTAGCAGATGCAACTTGGCACTAACTTTTGGCAATTTCAGCCACAGCACTAAAGAAACTCTGCTTAAAGAAACCCTAGAATTCAACCACACTTGAATAAACACACACAATATCATATTTAGCCTTATGCTGGTATTAGTAGTAATGTTGTATAGCTTGGGTGTTGGAGTTGTTTAGTTAATGTATTGTTGACCTGATCTCCAAAAATGCATATTTTACTAAATTGTGTTGCAGACCCTAGAACATAATGATATTAAAACTACTATTAGTTTAGATCTGGTCTCAATCATGGCATGCACGAGCAAGAAACCAATACAAAACAAGGGCACAAACAGCTTAAAAGTTAGGAATTTGTATTTTCTTGTAAATAGTCTTACCCTGTAATTAAAAAACAAAAAAAGTGCCTACTACCTTTTGCTAAGCATTTACAAAACCAATCATACATATAAATGTTGTTTTAGATTTCGTGATATTTGGAAAAACAATTTAAAGTTCAATCTCACTTGAAAGAGCCCATTTTGCTATAAATGCTCATTTAAAGAATGTGTTGGATTCTAATAGATAACATTCCAGATGCTGATTTGACTTAAAACCCATTACTGGGAGATTGGCTCTGGCTGTTGAAGTTGCATTTTAGACTCTAGCAAGCAGCATGATATCAGTTTCACAGTGGTAAGTTTTTTCCACACAGGTCAAAGCTGCGAGAAAAGGTTAAGAAGGCTCTTTGCCAACACCCGCTTGGCATGTATCTCTTGTGTATTCTGAGCTCACTCTCATATACACTGCAAATAGTTCCCAATCTCCAAAGTAACACCCTGCAACTCTCCATGCATAATACAGCCTATTAACCTTACACACAAACCATAATATATAGCAGAATTTCCATGTACTAAAATATCATACATATTTATACAAATAAAAAATACCTCACTTTTTATTGAAGTACAGTACAGTGCATGGATACATATAAATCGTTAAATTTGCATACAGCAGCACAAATTAAATATTTGAGAATATGGTTTTATCATAATCTAGAACTTCTCCTTGCATACATTTGCCTTTGCTCAAATTTTGTTGTATAATGCATGTAGCTCGATTTGTATTTAAATAAGATGGCAATTATTTGCAGTGCACGACATGAATTTTATAAAAAATGACATGGTCAATCAAATAAAGATCCCAGTCAGTAGAGCAAGACATGGTAAAGTCTGATGTGTACGACCTGGTAACACCATCCTAGTTTAAATATAACTTTTGTTCGCCTTATTAAGCCACGGTATATAAAAACAAATTATTCTCCAATTCGGTCACCCTTGGCTCATTTGGCCTAGCCTGGTACTTATTCACTTATGAATACCAGTCATGAATTATCTAATGAGCATCAAACATTCTATATGTACACTCATATACATACATCTATGTATAGTAAGGTCTGGTGAACTGTATGGGAAGCCACTCAGACAGCAGAAAACTGAAGAGAACTGGACAAAGCCAGCACTGCCACCTGCTGTACAATGGACACAAGTTATTGCAGCCTGTGTTGTGCAATAGTTTAGATCTGGGGTGGCTGTTTAGTCGATCATGATAGACTGACTAGTCGGTCTCACCAAAGCAGCAGGAACTTGCTAAGGAAGTTCCCGCAACTATCAGTAAACCAAGATATTTTGCACACAAGCAGTGCCAGTCTAATGTTGTCTGGGGGCTTGTGAGCTCAACGTGCAGAGCATTTTTACCCAGTAAAAGGAGCAGTGTCTGTCACTGCAGAACAATGTTCTGTAAATATGCTCTGCATACTGACACAGCTTGCTTTTATGTAAGGAGCTCTTAGGGTTATTTACTGAAGTGAGAATTCAAAGTGAACTGAAAGTGAATTTCAAATCAAAGGCCAGACTAACCGAACTGAAAGCATAACCAACTTTTTTTCCATTTCGGCTACTTTGACCTTAAATTTGAACTTCACTTTTAATTCTCACTTTACTGAATAAACATGTGTATGTGTCAATATAACGGGCATATTACCCAGTGAAAGGATTTGTGTCTGTCAATGCAAAACTATGTTCTGCAAATAGACAGTGTAAAAATTACACACGTTTATGTAGCGTGCTACTTATGCCAATATGCAGAGCATTTTGCCCAGGAAAAAGATCTGTGTGTTTGTGACAAAGTATTATATTCAATAATGTTTGGCCCCTTTTTTATGCCTTTTTCATTGTTCAGTTCTCTACATCTGCATCTGTAAGTAAAGCAACTGGATATAGTTATTGCGGTCAAGGTTGAAGAGTTTTATTTCCTTTTATTTCAAATTCCCAATCAAAGTCTAATGTTTCATCATCCAGGTCTGTAGAAGTAAAGAGAGACTTGCTTGTTACTAGAGTTTTGCTAGTCAGAGGCTCTAGCTCAAAACATTTCCTCTTGTGAGCAGGACCTGTCATACAAGGCAACACTTGAGCTTCTCTGTTACTGGCAACACTGGGGTGCGCTGTAGTATTATTGTCAAGTGGTGGGGAAAAGGAAAATTTTGCCAACTTCGCAAGAGTACTAGAGGAGACCTTTCTGCAGTCGGAGCCATCATTCTGCTTCCTCTCCTCAAACTTACTCTCAGAAGGTGATATTATGTCACTAAAAGATGTATTTTTAAGGGGTGGTAATGTTGGCCTGGTGGTGGCTGATACAATCTCTGTTAATGGACTTTTCATGGTGCCATTTAGAGCAGTACTTTTGTTAAACTCATTGCCCGGATTTTCACATAACATTCGGAGCTTAGATGCAGGAATATCTTTTTGCTGAGGCCGAACATTTTCCATGCCCAAGGATCTGTTTACATCTTTATTTATTTTGTCTTTATTTATGAGCATTAAAACATTGCTTGGTTCACATTCTACCTCAGGAGAAAGCACGAGTTTTGACCTTTGTTTAAATGAAAACTTGGCTAACTGAGCAATTCGAGCGATCGATTCAGAGTCCACCACATCTGTACAGTCTTCTTTCTGTTCTTTTTCACAAAGATTTTTCTTTCTTCTCCTGGAAGTAGCAGGAGTACTGTGCATTGGGCCAGAGGTTGAAGAACATATTTCCTCTGGACGACTAGTGGTGTCTTTTAAAGGAGTTGTATTTTCCTTAGTGAGTAAATCTGTATTACGTTTTTTCCACTTCTTAGAAACAAACTCTGTCACTAATTCATCTGGCAAAGTGTGAGCAGTTTCTCCACATGATCTTTCTCCAGTTGGTACACGTTCTAGTTTTTCAGTTCCACATTTACCAGCCACTTCTAAAAGGAGAGTTCTATGCTTGATCCCTGTCAGTTCAGGCTGGACAAGGGCATGAGGTTTTACAGCAGTGTGGTCTTCTGCAACTTTAGCAATAGGTGATACTAGAATGCTCTGTTGCTCATCCTGAAGGGTATCAAACCATCCTAAACTATTATCCTTGTATTGTTTCATATTCTCATCTGAAGGACTAATAATTGATGCCTGTACACTGCGAGGCTTACAAGAAGCTTCTGTCCTATTTTTATTTTGTGTGACTTGCTTAAGTAAGGGTCTTGCATCATTCCTGAATGTTTGCTCACTGCTTGCAGGCTTCCCAGGAGTTTGAAAAACTGAACATTCTCTAGGGATTGCCTGGCTTGTTATGTCTGAGGTAGAGTTGTGTCCTGACGTTCCAGGTTGTGCATCATTGTGTGATCCTTTATCATCAAAGGAGTTGCCCGCAGTCTCTGAAGGTTGACACTCACAAGAATCTTCATTTTCCTGCCTGTTTGCAAAAGATAATTAATGTATGTTTTAATTTCTTCATTTCATATTAGCTATAAAAACAAACGTGCAAATATTGGAAGTATTGCAGAAAATAAACAAATATTATGCTAACAGATGTTTAACCCCTTAAGGACAGAGCCAATTGTACAAATTGTAACCAAAACAAAATGTAAACAAAACCTGACATTTGCATAATATGTTGTTAAACCATAATTCACCTTTCATATTAAGCGCACCCACACTTATTATATATAATTTTACACAGGTAAAACAGGGTTTTCAGTTAACATCAAATATTTATCTATGAAACATAATTTAATATTAATAAAATATTTTTACAAAATTGAGAATTTATGACATTTTGTTATTTTTTTAGTTCTGCGTGGAAGTCACAATACTGTTAGTGGTTACTACAATAAAGTACACATATTTGTATTCAGCGATATCTCACAAGTAACAAAGTACCCCCTATGTACAGGTTTAATGGTGTTTTGGAAAGTTACAAGGTCAAATATAGCATGTCACATTTTTCAGTTTATACACATTGAAATTTGCCAGACTGGTTATGTTACCATTGAGACTGTATGGTAGCAGAGGAATGAGAATTACCCCCATGATAGCATACCATTTACAAAAGTAGACAACCCGAAATATTACAAATGGGGTCTGTCCAGGCTTTTTTAGTAGCCACTTAGTCATAAACACTGGCCAAAGCTAGCATTGTTTGTGTGTGAAAAATGCAAAAAAAAAAAATTTAAATGCTAATTTTGACCAGTGTTTGTGACTAAATGGCTACTAAAAAATGGAAATACAAGCCTTATATTTCAGTGCTACTTGTGCACTGTAATTATAAATGCCATGTCTACTAAATAAAGAATACAAAAATATTAAAAAAATATACTGCTAGAATGGTTTAATTATAGTTTTGTGCGGACTGTGTTTATACATAGTTCATATCTGTCTTCAGTATACCTCATTGGACTGACAACATAAAATTTTAGGTTAGTGGGGCGGAGCCAAGCAACTGATCTGGATGGCAGCATGTTGCATGAGCTCCATGCTGAAAAACTAATCAACACAAGATTAAAAGGGTTTTTTATACTGCCGAAGCCTGCATATCAAACCTGCAGCTGACCCCCACAATAGGGTGCGGAAAAACAAAAAACTTAGACCCGATAAGCCAAGAATGGGAATGATTATTGGCGACAGGCCCAGAACGGGGTAGACTCTAAAATGGCCAACTTCTCAGATGACCTTTCACTGGGAACAGAAGAGGGGCACACGCAGGAGCGGAGGGCTCTTAAGCCTACCACCTCTCACCCATGAAAGATCGGCTTGTAGATCTCCAGGGTACCATCCAGGCTGACATGACCCAGCTCCGAAAAGATCTGCAAAGCCTAACGAACCGCATGGGAGCTTTGGAGAGCAACACCCACCAAAACACCCAGCAAACAGCCCAACTTCAATTGGCAGTGCAAGACCTGCAAATCCAACAAGCAAAAACAGACCAAGGGTTTGCGGTGCTGGAGGACCAGAGGTGCAGACTAAACCTCAAGATAAGAGGTATATCGGAGGAGACTCCGGAGATAGATCTTATACAGCGACTCCTCACAGCGCTACTACCCCCAAGCAAGCTAAACTGGTGGGACTGGAGGGGATATTCCGCCTGCAGAAACCAGCGAAAGCACGGACCTCAGCACCGAGAGACCTCTTAGTACGATTCCAAAGCAGCTGTCATGAACGCAGTCTGGAGAAGCACTCAGCGTACACCTTTAAAGGTATGCCGCTTACGTTCTACGTAGACATGTCCGGGAACACAATAATAATAATAATAATAAAATATTTAACCAGGAAAGGTACATACAGATTGCTCTGGTTTTCAAGTACGTTCTGGAGATGTTACCTTAGCCCAACATCCAGGGGTGGGCATGGAGAAGATGCAGCGCATGTTAGAAATTCAACACGGCACCGCAACATATTCTGTCCGGGATCTCCAGGAAGCAAAGGATCTTCTCCCAACACTGGGACTGCCAATGGACACCCTGGTCAGAGTATGACCAGGAACTACCACCTCCCCAACCCACACATGGAATTCCACAGCAGTGCTTCCATTCGTACCCCGGAGGACAAAACCAGATGTCTATGTGGCTGCCACCACTTAAAATGCTCCTGTATGCCTGCAGAGACAGGCTTGTATTTACCCATCACAAAGTTTCATATACTTTTCTGTTGATGTTATAATGATATAATTTTACTGCCACTCTTACCAGCTACTGCTTATTATATGTTGTATACATAAGGACTTTGGTACAGAGGGCAGGACACAACTACCGCATTCCTAAGCATGCAGAGCATCATACTGATGCAGGAACATCTAAAAACCCCTGCGACACCTACAACCACAGGGTACAGGGATACGCGCACAATACATGAGCGACGCCCCACCTCTCGTACTAAATAGAGAGGACCCTCTCAAAGCCCCATAGCACACAGCATTGGAGAGGCATTACCCCAACAGGTCAGCACGCACACACACACACCAACCCCTATTGTCTAAGAGCGGAACCTAAACTAACCCAGAATTCAACGTTAACCCTATAATTGATATGACCACAATGCTCAACGACCATACATGAACAACACTGAACCCCATCATCCAACCTGAGAGCTATCCTCACACTCACGATGGCATTGACCCCCCCACATTAATCCATTCATAACAGGACCACCAATTTATAGTAACATTATATTATTGTAAATAAGTCAAATAAGATTGGTTAAGGCTGTGGGTGATGTCCTCGGATTATGGGTCAAACTTTTTTTGACCAGTTTGTACCTAATCAATGGTCTCTTGAAGGCACCCAAAGTGAAATTGGATATTAGAAATATCCATTTACCATGCGAAAAGTGTTGAGCGGCAATTTACCCGTGGCGCCTGTAACTTGCATTGTGGTATGTTGCATTTTTTTTTAACATGTCAGGAGGCTTCATATTTGCATTAACTTTCTTTACTAACTCCATATCAGCAAAGAAAGAACCAATCAGACACAGAGTGTATATAATGGAACACATATGCAAAGCACTTCCAATTTCAGGGGCTCGGATTATGGAAGAGGTAGCAGAGGACGTGCCCAAGCAAAGTTCACCTCTGGTACGTCCTTTTCCTTCTACCCCTCTTTCCACTGTTCAGATTGCAGGTTGTGTTTCTGCTTTTTTTCCCAAAACTGGGCAGATCTTTCCACGGACGCTTGGATTCTGCAGACAGTTCGCAGATACCGAATAGAATTCGGTTCCTGTTCAATCACATCTGCCCCGTCCACTGCAATGTGTGGCCGCCGACACTCGACTCATAGATCTGGAGCTTCGGGAACTTCGCTTTAAAGGAGCCATTCAACCGGCATTGGATACCGGATGCTTCTTCAGCAACATATTCCTGGTCAGGAAGAAATCTGGGGAATTTCGTCCGGTCATCAACCTGCAGGAATTGAACGCATGGGTCGTTTACACACACTTCAATACGTCCATCCCTCTCCGTCTCCTCGCACGGATAGTGGGCCTTCTGTCATCTTCCATACGGGCGATATTTCCGGGACCCCTGCATTATTGGGCCATGCAAAGACCTCAAGGCTCATGCCCTCCACAGGAAACCCACATACTATCTACCGGTCCCAGTATCGGACAAAGTTCACTCCGAACTCCAATGGTGGCTGAACTGCACGCAGGCCTGGAACTTCTGTGCGATATTCGGCAATCGCCCGGAATTCGTGTTGGAATGAGATGCCAGCCGCTGGGGAGCCACTGACAGAGTGGTATCCAAAGGAGGCGTTTGGACTCCACAAGAGCTTTCCACGCACGTCAACTGCCTGGAACTCCTGGTGGGATCATTCGCGATCCCCAGTCTAACGAAAGGCAGATCGAATTGTTGCATTCTGCTTCGGATGGACAATGTCTCTGCGGTGCACTATATCAATCACCTCAGGGACCCTAACTCTCTGGTGGACTTAACGAATTAGATCTTCGAATACTGCCTCCCTCGCAACATCACCCTGATGGTGGAACACCTACCAGGAGAATTCAATCTCACTGCAGATTGGTTTTCACGACACTGGAGGGACGGCGCCTCACTGGAGTACCGGAAAGGTCCACTTCATCTCTACTTGTTTGTCTTGTTCATTTTTAAGTTGAGGGATCAACACGGACAATTTTAGAATAAAAGTTCTAATTAAAAATCATAATTGCTTCATTGCCTGGTGGAATTAGACAATTAATTATTTGTGAGTGTCTTTGAATAATGTAAAGATGAGAGTTAAGGGTGCGAAATAACAATTGTATTGACTGTTCATCCAAGCATGTGTATTTTCCTCTCGCTATATATTTATGTTAAGCTAGTAATATATTTTTTATTCAACTTAATTAAGAATGTAGGCAGTGAATTGCAATTTAGTTTCTAAGTTGTCATAGGATAATTTTAGGATTAGTTAACCTAAAATCTGCCATCATGTTACAGCGGCACTGTCATGACCGAATCCAGTTTTTGTGGTTTTTAACCCCCCGACTACACTACATCTAATTGTCCCCTTAGTAACCCCCAAATGCCCCTAAGCCCCCCATATTACCTATTTTTTCATCTTTAATTCGTGCCCGGACCTATGTCCTAGGCGCCGGCCATCTTTGTGTGGGTAGATGAAGTCCCTGATATGTCATCTGCCCACACTAGATAGCGCTGTGAAATTCCTGTGCACGCCCAATTAAACACAGACAGAAAGACGAATAAATGAAGACCTATTCGTTTGTTCGGTTTATTACAAGGAGGGAGCTACCAGTGCGCGGCTTCCTCCCTGTAATATGTATAAATAGAAGCGGCAGGGAGCAGTGCTCATCGCCACTTCCTAAGCCCCCCATATGGCAGAGTCAACCATGGTTCCTGTACCTACTGGAACTGTCCCACGAGGATCCACTACTTTTGCTGGACGAACAGACACTTCTCAGGAACCCGAGTTGGGAGCCACATCCTATGCTCATGGACTGATGCCTACTCCTTGTGGCTTGGAGTGTTTCCGGCACACTGGAGACTTTTTGCAAATGGCTAAGGATCTGCTGTGGGACTCATGGGCGCCTGGGACAAGGAAATGTTACCTCTCCGCCTGGCAGTCATGGTCCAGTTGGTGTGTGGGACAGGGCCTCGATCCCTTTACTGCCCTTATTTCTGCGATCCTAAATTTCCTATCCTCTCTTTTCCTCAGGGAAGTCTTACCTGTCTATTAACGTGGTCCGTTCGGCCATTTCAGCTGCCCGGTGGGCCAGGATCCTTTGGTTTGTCAATTACTCCACAGACTCAGACTACGGTGCCCACCAGGCCCTAAGTATGCTCAACTCTGGGACTTAGCGTTGTGGTCCGGTTTTTACGTAAATGGTCGACAAATGATAAGCTTTCGCTGCGGCAGCTCACTGCGAAGTTTACTACCATGCTCTGCTCGGTCTCATTTTGGAGAGTTTTGTATTTTCGTGCTTTCGATGTGAACGCGTTCTCCTTCTCTCCCAAAGGAGTTTCCCGCCGTACGAAGTTGGACTCGGTCCCGGTCTTCTACCCCATTTTCCCCTGCTGACCCACAACTCTGTGTCGTTGCGGCGCTATGTTGAGGCTACCGCGACGCTGTGGCCCTCTACATCACATCAGTTACTCATCTCATATGTTCACCCTCATGGCCCAGTCTCTGTCACTTCTTTGGCCAGATGAGTTCGCTGGCCGGGATTGACCCGGTATCGGGGCACACTCTTTACGCGGGGCGCGGCCTCCTCTGCATTTTTGGCGGGTGCTTTTTTGACTGACATTCTTCGTGCTGCAGATTGGATGCGAGAGTCCACATTTCGAACTTTCTACTTTCGACCGTCGTTGAACGCAGTCTTTTCTCTTCTCTCTCAGTGTTAAAATTGCAAATATGAAGCCTCCTGCCGTGTTATAAAATTGAAAATTATGCTAGCTTTAGTGTACCTATAATCTCAATAATGACAGGAGGCGAATATTTCCCACTCTATTTCTAAGTTCTTCCCACTCTTTCATTCTGTTTTTCCAAATTATTCTCACCTTCTGTTTTTCTGTGTGTCCCTCATGCTCAGGGACGGGGCTTATTGGTCTCCGATGCTTTGGTTAATATTGCATTATCGTGGGGTTTTGGTCTACTGTCGTGTTTAGTTATATTATTAGCATAGATCAGTCAGGTTACATGCTTCAGAAGTTTCCACGGGTGGACTAACAACCTATCACACACTCTCTCTTTCCAGTTTGACTCGTTTCTGGAACTCAAGCTCAAATAGAGCTAATCTCCTTATCGTGGGTTATGGTAGGAATTTGTTCGCCTTATCGGTTTCAAGCCTGAAACTGGACTGCTTCTATGGAGTTAGTAAAGAAAGTTAATGCAAATATTCGCCTCCTGTCATTATTAAAATTAAGATTATAGGTACACTAAAGCTAGCATAATTTAGCAAAATACACTGTAACTTTTCTGTTTTGTTGTTGATACATGTTGTACTATGTACTTACTGACTATTGGGTTGTATAGTATGACAAATCACATAGTATAAAGTATGATTTATAAATAAAAACGAAATTCATTCATATTTGGATGGCCTTGGTAATGCCTGGTTTTAAGCAAGTCATGGTTTAATCCACATCTGTGGGATGCTGCCTGCAGTCTAGCAGTACCATTACTGAAGCATTGGCATGCAGTTGTTTTGGTGCTTAGACTGCTCCCTTTTGTGTTAAATGGACAGGCAAAAACACTTCAGAATTATGAGAACTAAACTCATCGAAGTGATATTGTAAGCAATGGTATTCCAGTCTCTGATAATGAAAGTGGATGTGTATTTACCTAATCAGCCTTTGTAGCTCTTCACTTAACAAGTTTTGAAGACCAAGTCTTTCCAAGAGAAGTTCACACTGAATCTGATATTGCTCACGTGGGTTGTCTGGAAATGATGTGTGCAGAGCATTAACCCCTCCAAGTAATGCTCCACCCTGGAGTAACAGAAAAGGTTTAAAACACACACACACACAAAAAACAATAAAGCATCAATGCAAATGACAGCATAGTGTTTAGCATATGGTCAAAAAGGTGGGTTTGTGTTGGCAAGTAGAAGTACTATGCTGAGCTATAGACAAGTTTGTGAGACAAGATTTTTTTGAGTCGTAAAGGAGTAATTCATTAAAGGGTTACTCCAACCACTTGCCGGCTATGTGAGGTTTCCAGCAATGCTTCAATCCTAACCAGGAGTGCAACTTGCTAACAAAGTGCGTGCGCATGACAGGGTGCGTATGATGTCAATGCACTGTTAGTAATACATAGCCGGCAAGTGAGAGGGTGTCCAGGAGGGAAGCTTCACCTGAGCAGTTTTACCAACCTCAAATAGCCGGCAAGTGAGAGGGTGTCTGCCTGCTGTTTTCACTGCAGGTAAAACCTTCACCTGAGGGTTTTTACCAGCCTGCTGTTTTCATTGCTGATTGGAATAAAGTCTGAGTATTTTTACCACAGTCCTTGGTAAATCTAGTTAGGAGTACTCTCTGTGAGTGCTTCTCCTTACTTTATGTCAACTAGCGATATTGCCCTATTGTATATTGCCCTTTTTCTTTTTTTACATGTGATACTAAGTTGAAGCTATCTAACTGCATAATCTATGTATGTGGCTATATACTGATGTAAGTGGATTGTTGCAATTTACACTTTGCATTATTTTTACACAGTTATTTATAGCACTTTGTTGTATTTGCACATTATTGCATTAGCAAGTTTGGTATAGTGCACTTTAATAAGTATTGTTTGCATTTTATTCATATACACTTTTTTTCACTTATGTGTATTATAAATTAGTTGGTTTGAACATCACATTGCACTATTTGAGTATTATATTAAAGACACAGAGCACCTTTTTTATTTTTTTTAAATTTTTTTTGAGTGTTATAAGCTTGTACACTGTGGTAAGGTGTGGCTTTTTAAGTTATAGTTTATTTTTATTTTCTTATTATTTTTTTTTAGTGCCTATATTTTTACTTGTTTCGTTTATTTAGACCACAACCTACCTGCATCGAGGACTCCATGACTGATACAACCGTTATGGCATCTTCCACAGTCACAATATCCCTGTACATCAATCGAGCATGAGCTGAGAAAAAAAAAAAGAAAGAACATGTCTAAATATATTATAAAATAACCAACGAGCAGGCCCCACTGTATGATCTCATGGTCTTGGTTAATGCAATAGTTAAAGGGACTCTCCAGTGCCAGGAAAACAAATAATTTCCTGGCACTGCAAGTCCCCTCTCCCTCCCAACCCCATCCCAAGTTGCTGAAGGGGTTAAAACCCCATTCGGTGACTTACCTGAATCCAGCACCAATGTCCCTCAGCAGTTTTTTATGAAAACTGCAATAATTACACTTGCAGGGTTAAGGTTAGTGGGAGTTGGCACCCAGACCACTCTAATGGGCAGAAGTGGTCTGGATGCTTGGAGTGTCCCTTTAATTACTATTTCAACATTGTGCCAATAATTCCTGTATGAATAGGATGGGACTGTTCTTCCCAGGCCCTTTAAACTCACTTAAGGATATAAATCAGAGCACGATTTCTAGCACATGGTGATCTAGTAAACTGGTTACAAGAGCTCATACCATTCTCCAATAAAGCTAATAATCTATCCCCACATATGTCATAATATGAAGTATATTATATTACCAAACTTTCACATAAATGCATTAATGATAAGACTCAGGCCACCTGTGCTGCCATTCACTACTACACTGTTTCTTGGCGTCATCTCCCAAGTTGTCTTCTATCACCATCTGGCCTAGAGCTTCTCTTGCTATATCTAGGTCATTTTCACTATACACATCCCTTCCATGGGAAAATATTTACAGCCCCACACATAACATGGTAAATCAGATTTACCATGGAGAAATTATTTTACCAATAAATAAGGTGAACCTTTGGTTAAACAGGGTAACCAGATCTATTATGTTAGTGGGATAAATATTCTCTAAATGTTCTCCACTCCCCCCTTAATCCCAGTTTAATGGTTTTTCTCATCCCCTCTAATGTCTCTCTATCATACCCAAGCCACTTTCTACCATTCCTGCCCACTTTCTTCTATCATCTCAGCCCTCTGATGATTTTGCCTTCCTAATAACTTTACATTGTTTAAAAAACATTTTCCTAAATCTCTATTTTTTCCTCTTGTATTTTTTAAAGGATGTATATTGCTCTACCTACTAACAAAAGTTAATCACTCAAAAGTATCTTGGATAGTGATATCGCGAACATAACATTTTTCGTTCGCAAATGGCGAACGCGAACTTCCGCAAAAGTTTGCGAACGGGCGAACCGCGCAAACCGCCATAGACTTCAATAGGCAGGGGAATTTTAAAACCCACAGGGACTCTTTCTGGCCACAATAGTGATGGAAAAGTTGTTTCAAGGGGACTAACACCTGGACTGTGGCATGCCGGAGGGGGATCCATGGCAAAACTCCCATGGAAAATTACATAGTTGATGCAGAGTCTGGTTTTAATCCATAAAGGGCATAAACAACACCAAGGGTCCCCGAAAGGTGACAACAAGCCCCTTGTATTTTTTTTTATTTTTTTTTTAAATGTACACTACTGATACACCAGATATGAGTTGCACTGGTGTGACACTGTGCCCTGGCAGGCCCTGAAACGCACACGTGTGAAGGAAACTGACTGCTATTATATTACAGGAAAAAAAAAAAAAGGGCTATTTGGGATGCTGTCCTTACAGCAGAAATCAGATGAGCTAAGCGAAGCAGTCCCCATTAAAATCCACCAACGCAAAAGGCGTCGAAGACAGGACCGGAGGCACAAACAGAAATGCAGAGCCTGCCCCACGTCAAGCACTCGCCTCCACCTTAAGCCACCACAATCCCGCACCGGACGTGAAGCACCACCGGGACAGATCCGACCACCCGACAAAACAGGCCACCACCTCAAGCCACGAACTCGGCACTCAGCCAGAGACTTGCCTTTGTTGTTCCAGGTATCAAGGACTCCCAGGGTCTGCACCTGGCGCCCAGAAGGGATCGGATGAGCACAAGCAGTAAACAGCAGCCTACCAAGCATGTCCCACTATAGCCGATCCTCCACACCATGCCTTTGATCACATGAACTGCTCTCTGCACATTAACTAATCGTAAAGTAGCAAGCGTTTAAACATGTCATTATTTCACCTCCTAAAGAGTTTATTGTCGTAGTTCCTTACATGCCTTTACCTTAACCGTTCATGTATTATGTTATTCACTAGTCTCATCTCATGGGGCGACTCACACCTGATTTATAACTAGTGGTGGAGCTGCTGATATAAATACACAGTTGATAACGTGCAAGCTACACCCTAAACACGACAGCCATCTTTCACAACAATGTACTGCTATATACTCATACCCTCAGTGCAACTAGCCATGATATACGCACGTTCAGCCTAGCATGCTCAAATATAACACACTTCTGTCTAAAAAAAAAAAAAAAAAAAAAATGCAGCTTCCGAATGAATCTAAAATGGATGCTGTCCAGGAGGTGAGAGGGTCTGAGAGGGAGGGTCTGCTGCTGATTGGCTGGAATGTGTCTGCTGACTGTGAGGTACAGGGTCAAAGTTTACTCAATGATGATGAATACGGGGCGGACCGAACATCGCATATGTTCGCCATTCGTGTCGAACGCGAACAAGCTATGTTCGCCAGGAACTATTCGCCAGCGAACTATTTGGGACATCTCTAGTCAGGATAGATGCCTCTGGAAAGGGAGGTACGGGTTGAGATGGTACGCATACCAGTGTCTCATGGGCCAAATAAGCCTTTCTGGACAAAAGTGTCTGATGGGCCTGGGCAATCTGGTCCATACGGTGATCCTGTTCTTAAAATCTTGCCTCATAGGAGGCCATTTGCTGTCCTAAACCTGCAGGGCCCATGGTCCTATCATAATGTCATAATGTCATGATGTAATACCCCAACATGCAGAGTTTAGGATAGCAAGGGACAAGACTAGGATATAACTTATTACCTGGACTTAGAATGGCCAGACTAAACGTCAGACAGAGATAAAGCGTAATCAGAAACGAGACGAGGTCATGGTAACAGAGAGACTACGAAAATGAGAACAAGCCAGCGTCAGGTAGATGGTAATCAGTCACACGGGCAAACAAGACAGGAAAGGGTTAAAGATAAATTCAGAGTCAAGAACAAAGCCATGGCCAATACCAAAATAAACAAAATAGATCAAGGAACGCACTAAAGGGTACTGACACAGAAACCACGATAGGACAAAGTGGATAGGGCTAGGGAAGTTTAAATATCCTTTAACATTTGATTGGCCCACGTCATGCCTACGCCCCCAAAACGTTTGTGTGTGGGGGTTCTGGAATGACGTGGGCCAATGGGAGCCTGAATCAACTTTTGGCTCCCACTGCCCCGTTAAGAGTGAGCTTGTGACTCAAGCTTGTGACTGGAGCCGTGCTCCTAGTGTCAGCCGGGCCACGTGACCGATCACTGGGGTCAGTGCACGCGGCTAAGTGAGAAGAGGAGATCAAGCCGCATGTGGCTCGTGTGGGGGCAGGAGTGATCAAGCCACGCGCGGCTCAAGCTTAGGAGCCAGGTCGGTCCCAGGATATGGTAAATACAGCCACAACCACTTATCCCTATCACACACCTTTCCTAACGTCCTATCCCATTAAAAGCATATTACCGCGTATTTAATAAAACAGATAGACCCCCAACTTCATCCAGGTTACAGATCGATGGTTCGATATTCTTAGCCCTCTCTGATTTACTGTACACGACTATTCGATATTCCCACAAATTTTATATAGCATTTTATGTTTGTTTGAGACCACCTTAAAAATATTGGATATCGCTAAAAATCATGATCACTATATACTTTCTCTACAAACCGCTAAAACTAACCAAACTACTCATCCATCTGCTATACCACCTTATCCCACCTAGAACTACTTGACTATTACTTACCCACACTCAGTCATGCCACACACATTTCACCACTACTCACACTGAATCCCTCTGACTACGGCTAAATTCATCTTCTACATCAGAACACTACTCCTAAGATTGGGTTGTATCCATGTCTAGGGTCTTTCATTTAGAATAGGGGCAGCTTCGGTCTCCTTCAACACTGACACTCCAGTGCATATTATTAAAAGATTGGGCAGATGGAAATCCTCAGTCTACAACCAATATATTCCTCATCCCCGAGAAAGAAATGAGGAAAGCTTTTAAAAGTTTGGCTTTGTAAATTTGATGCAATAAGTGTGTTTTTCTTTAATACCTTTTCACCCTCTTTGCATGAACCTGATTTACATATATTACTAATATGTTTCTGAATATATATATTATATTATTCACTCACTCACTCTCTGGGCCGGCCTAAGACATCATGCTGCCTAGGTCCAACGATAAATGACTATGGGAGATAATGTATAATAAACACAGGTTACTGGCTATGGGGGGGATAATGTATAATAAACACGTTACTGGCTATGGGAGGATAATGTATAATAAACACAGGTTACTGGCTATGGGAGGATAATGTATAATAAGCACAGGTTACTGGCTATGGGGGGATAATGTATAATAAACACGTTACTGGCTATGGGAGGATAATGTATAATAAACACAGGTTACTGGCTATGGGAGGATAATGTATAATAAACACAGGTTACTGGCTATGTGGGGATAATGTATAATAAACACAGGTTACTGGCTATGGGAGGGATAATGTATAATAAACACAGGTTACTGGCTATGGGAGGGATAATGTATAATAAACACAGGTTACTGGCTATGGGAGGGATAATGTATAATAAACACAGGTTACTGGCTATGGGGGGATAATGTATAATAAACACAGGTTACTGGCTATGGGGGGATAATGTATAATAAACACAGGTTACTGGCTATGGGGGGGATAATGTATAATAAACACAGGTTACTGGCTATGGGGGGATAATGTATAATAAACACGTTACTGGCTATGGGAGGATAATGTATAATAAACACAGGTTACTGGCTATGGGAGGATAATGTATAATAAACAGGTTACTGGCTATGAGGGGGTAATGTATAATAAACACAGGTTACTGGCTATGGGAGGATAATGTATAATAAACACAGGTTACTGGCTATGGGGAGGATAATGTATAATAAGCACAGGTTACTGGCTATGGGGGGATAATGTATAATAAACACAGGTTACTGGCTAATCCATTGTCTTTATTAGTACAATAAATCCATTCTAATTTTCTCCACTTCCATGAATCTCCTTTTTCTACCCATGTGGTTCCATGTTTGTATGTGCAGCATTTTATAAAACCTTGGTTAAAGATTGGCCATTTCCATGTATGTTTGATTTTTAATGATAGTCATGACAGGTTTACTTTAAGAAATAAATGGCCTCTTCTTGAGTCATGAATTCATCACGTATTAAAGGCATGCTAAACACTCAGCTGATGTGGTCACCATTATAACTTTTTTTGGGGTGTCATTTGTAATAAACACACCCAATTCTCTCCTATCTTCTACTCCTCCAAAAATAATAGCCTTTGGCATCCGGAAGTAGGATCCACCCAAAGGACCTGCTGTATAGAGGAGCAGGAAAACCATGTGTAAGATGTTTTCTTCACAGTGTGCTGAGAACTGATTGCTAAGTGAGGGGACCATACTGTTATTTAAACTTCTTTAAAAATCTGTACATTGGTTAGGAATTCTACTAGCACAACATTTAGACTCAATTTCATGGCCTTTTCAGATTTATATATTTATGGATTTGTTGGAGTTAGACCGTTTCACACACAATAACATATTGCACTAAAACAAGGACACATATGTCCAAAACCTGGACAAAGCGCACACTCACTGAGATCATTACATCCGGGATGTTGCTCCTGGAAAGAAACAAAGGATGGAGGCAATCTGGATTACAATAGAAACAGTATGTACTGTGTAATACGTTTTATGCTGGTTTGATTTTCAGATCATAGTCTAATGACACAAGTAAGTGAAATATATTATTGCAGACCACCTGAAAAGGAACCAGCTATAAGACAAACTATAACCTTTAATAACCTGTTCTAGCTTTAAATGGAGCCCCACCTTCTGCAAGACGTATCAAACTCTCTAGGAGACGGATGGTGGTCCTTGCAGCATTCCGTGAGTCACTTTGTCTTTGCAGCTGGTAATAACGCACTAGGATTGCATTGGCACCATCAGACATCTTGGGTTGCAGACTCTTTATAAGACAGAAATACGTTTTCATTTTTTCCATGCTCCAGAGCTTATCAGATTTGCGAGAGCAGCCTGAAAGGAAGAGGAAATACACATCTGAGCGTGTAAAGTGGTGTGTTAACTGCACTCAATCTCCGTTATAATCTGCTATATAGGCAGGCTGGGCTGATACCAGCAGTTTTATTTATTTATTTTTGTATCTGTAAAAAGATATCAGTGCCGGCTTTGAAACTGCACTATCGAAAAAATTGGTGGGAGATGAAACTGATGTCAGAACACCAGAGACATACAAAATACCTCATGTACACTTAACTGCTGCAGTAATGGGGGGCTCACATGCTTACGAGCTGCTACTAGCATGGGGTAACTTGAGTATGTCTATGGGAGTTCCACATTATGTGTCATTAAAAGACAAATAAATTAGTTTGTTCTGCATTACATGTGAGTCAGGCATTTAAAATGTTTAAGGGACACTATAGTCACTCGAACAACTACAGCTTAATGTAGTTGTTCTGGTGAGTATAGTCAGTCCCTGCAGGCTTCTTGCTGTAAACATTGCTTTCTCAGAGAAAACGCAGTGTTTATATTGCTCCCTAAGAACATCTCTAGTGGCAGTCACTCAGAAAGCCACTAGATGTGCTGCAAGATACAAGAGACCCTGCACACAGGTTCCACACTACGATCCGGCCTTTAAACCAAGAGGTGCTCCATACCAAAATGGATACCGCAACTCCAAACAATCACAAGAGAAAAAAGGAAAGTATAGGCAGCACTCTGATGGTGCAAGCTTTAACCCCACTAAAATAGTACAAAGTTTCGGCTCACATGAGCCTTAATCATGCATAAAAAACGGTTCGGTGTGTATGAATAGGCTCATAAACAGGTTCCTCGCAAATTAATTAATTACATACTAATAAATTACATATAAATGTGACTCTATATAAAAATATATAAACAAAAACTGTTTTATTTTATATATTTTTATATAGAGTCACATTTATACGTAATTAAAAGCCTGCTGTTTTTTTCTTTTATATAGTCACAATTATATGTAATTAATTGGTATGTAATTAATAAATTTGGGAAAACCTTTTTATACACACTGAACCTTTGTATCTTTTATGCATGATTAAAGCTCATGTGAGCCGAAACGTAGCATTATTTTAGTGGGGTTAAATCTTTGGGTAACTGACACTCACCTGATAATGAGGAGTCCTATTGGCAGCTTTTAAACAGATCATACAGTCAGAGGTCGTAATAAAAAAAGCATACTCATAATCTATGTTAAATTGAATCACTACAAAGTGATTTTCGTTTAACAAAAAACAATATTAACTTGAAACTGGTGATATATTACTGAGCAAAAGAAAACCAAACCTGGAATTTGCGCTATAAATCTGTTCAACCATAATTCACCTGACCAAACACTGTTAGTGTTAATATTTGTTTGTGTGTGAAAAATGCAAACAACTAATTTGAACGCCAATTTTAGCCAGTGTTTGTGACTAAGTGGCTACTAAAAAAGACTGGACATACCCCATTTGTAATACCTTGGGTTGTCTACTATTGCAAATGGTATGCCTTCATAGGGGTAATTTTCATTCCTGGGCTACCATATGGTCTCAAAGGCAAGTAGCCAATCTGCCGAATTTCTATGTGAAAAAACTGAAACGCAAGCCATATATTTGACTCTAACTTTTTAAAACACCATAAAACCTGTATATGGGAGGCACTGTTACACTCGGGAGACTTCGCTGAATACAAATAGTAGTGTTTCAAAACATTAAAACGTATCACAACAATTATAAGTATATATATGTGCCATTTGTGTGTGAAAAATGCAAAAAAAAATTCACTTTCACTGATGATAGCATCGTTGTAAAACATTTTACTGTTTTGAAACACTAATATTTGTATTCAGTGAAGTATTCTGAGTAAAACAGTGTATGTGTATGTATATATGTGTTTATATATACTTAGATCATATATATTATCAATATATATATATATATGATCTAAGTATATATAATTTAATTTTAAACGGTTTTAAACGGTTTGTGTTTTTTTTGGTTTTTTTTAAGGCAGCAGGGGGAGTACCTGTCATTACAGCATGCGGTCCATATGATTGTGAGGTCCTCGCGATCATATGGCCCAGGAGAGACGGAACGGGAGCAGGGGAACTCCCTGGGATGCCAGGTGAGTCTCCCCACTGTGATCGCCGGCGTGGGATCGCCAGTGACCAGGTAAGTGAATAGGACGGCGGGGACGTGCAATGCCGCCCCTGGCGTTTAGAGCCGGGTCCCCAAGGACAGCATAGCACGTCCGCCGTCCTTAAGGGGTTAGTGTTATAATAAAATAAAAGTATTTGTATTCAGAGATGTCTCACACGTATAAAAGTACCCACCATGTACAGATTTTAAGGAGTTTTGAAGAGTTACAGTGTCAAATATAGGGCTTTCCCCTTTTTCATTTTTACACATTGAAATTTGCCAGATGCTGCCTTTGAGATCGTGTGGTAGACCAGGAATGAAAATTAACCCCAGCATGGCATACCATTTGCAAACACAGACAACCCAGGGTATTCAAAATGGAGTATGGTCCGTCTTTTTTAGTGGCCACTTTGCCATAAGCCTTGGCCAAAGTTAGCGTTGATATTAGTTTTTTTAATTTTTCACACAAAGACCGCACTTTCATTTAATATACCATCGTCATTATACATATATTTGTGTTAAGCGATGTCTCACAAGTAGAACAGCACCTTCCTGTGAAGGTATTATGGGGTTTTGGAAAATTACAGGGTCAAATAAAGGGCTTTCCCATTTCAGTTTGATTGGTTATGTGGCCTATGTTGCCTTTAAGATCATATGGCAGCCCAGGAATAAGAATTACCCCCATCATGGCATATCATTCACAAAAGAAGAAAACCAAGGGTATTCAGAATTGGGTAAGTCCAGTCTTTTGTAGTAGCCACTTAGTCACAAACCCTAGACAAAGTTAGTTTTCATATTATTTTTGCATTTTTCACACACAAACTGCGCTTTCACTGATGATATCATCATTACAAGTTTTAGCGCTTTAAAACACTCATATTTGTGTTCATCTTAGTCTCATGAGTACAACAGTACCCCACATGTAGAGGGTTTATGGTGTTTTGGAAAGTTACACAGCCGGTCATCTTCTGACGTTCAACCTCCAGGTCTTTCTAAGTCTTTTCTAGGTCTTTCTAAGCCAGGACCTTCTATTACCAATTTTGATAATTTAATTTACTAATCCTTTGGATATTTTGTTTGTTGTATGTTTACAGTTGGCAGTTTGGAGCAGAATATATCTACTAGTGCATGACAAAGACTTCATTTATAGGTACAAATGTTGCTGCTGCTTGTAACATGCACTGATCTTCAATAAAACTACTTTTTAAGCATCCATGAGGGTCTGGATCATTCTACTATTCGACATATGTATGGGGTTTGCCAACCTTGGTCTGTAGTTGCATCTTGTATTGATTACCCTGAAGATTACAGATTCCTTCTACTTCAACAGTGTGTAAATCATGAATGTCATAAACGTATGTACCCATTGATGGGTACATTGACATTGTGGCAGGATTATGCAATGTATGATCATATACTGTAACTAAACCCCCATTATTTCACCTAGGTGAGGTGTTTTTACATAAAACTATTCTACTGTGGGACTTGAAACCGCTGCTTAGTGAAAGAGTCAGTGCGCTGGATCTTGTATGTTGTGTGAATTGGCCCCAGCAGCACCCTAACATGTTCAGGACACACACGCTACACTACAAAATTACTTGTGCTTGAAAGTGTATAAACACCACCTTTGTAAAAGCTTACACTGTAAATACGTAGTGAATAAGTAACATGTTTTGTGATACCATACCTTTGTTTTCCAGAATAAAGGAAGAAATAATGTGGTCCCAGTCTTCATTTTTAGTGTCCAATAATACCAGAACTAAATCAAATCTACTAAGGAGAGGACTAGCAAGAGCCACATTAACAGCTATAGATTCCTCTGGGTCATACTGTCCTTTGGGGTTGGTGGCAGCTAAGATTGTAGTCCTTGTATTAAGTTTACATACCAGTCTGTGTATAAAAAATAAATAAAAATAAAAATACAGAAATACAAAAAAACATATAACAATGTGATGGACACACGCCAACAGGCATATTCAAATCACAGAAAAATTATTAATTAAATGTCTTGAGTTTTAACAAATAATAATCATAAAAGCAAAAGCAATCCAAGTATTTCCATAACAAAAGTAACAAAATGGTATATTAAAAGTTATGCTGGAAAGCAGGAAAGAAATTTGAAAAGCACAGTCAACCCGAATCTACAGATGTGCTCAGTAATACAACGTTGTTTAACGCCAATTTCAGTAACCCAACAATACAAAGCTACACAAACCTCCATCTTCCAGATTATAGTCATTGCTATTTGAGGTCCATTGACTGGCCCTGTGAGAAATACTAATATAGCTTTTTACATACCAATGATAAGGGCAAGGAAACCTGTCTGACAGACTATGGTGCAGCGCTTACCAAATCAGAATGTGACTAATTCTTAATTAAAAAAGTGTATGCATTGCTGAGCATTTGCACATTAGTATTGGGTATACGTAAAGCAATGGTTTTCAGGAACTTGTTGTTCAGTTATCTGCTTTGTGCTCCAGAAAATCAACAACTGAACTACAATTCAGATTATGTACAGCTGTCATTTTTAATCAAAATTACTGCACAATGGAAGGGAGGAGATAGGGAGGTAGGCTTGAGGAGCTTAGCAAATGACTATTATTATAAGTCATATTTCCTTTAAACAACTAAAGAAGAATTAGAAAAAAATACTCCTAACCTAACTGTAATCAAATCAACACATTGCTGACTGTGCCTAGACAATTAAAGAGCTAATTGAAGTGGTGTGGGTGCAGTGTCCCAGGTCCCTTAACCCTGCAATGGTAAATATTGCAAAATTGCCTTAGAGTGACATCCTGGTGGGTAAGCAACTTTGGTCGCCTGACACTGGGCATCCTCATGATGTCACCTAAAACCCCATAGGAAGAAGTCCTAATGCAAGTACGGAAGGAACAGAGGCGGAGCCTAAATCGGCGTGGAGGAACTTCAGTGCTGGAATCAGAGAGAGGTGGAGGTGAGCAGTATAGTTTCCCTTTAACAGTCACACCTCATTGATGAGGCCCACTGAGGCTGAAACAATTGCCTGGAGTTGACAACCATTTAGGGTGGTATTAATCTGAAATGAAAATGATGTAGGGTCTCTCTGTAATGGCACTAGTTGAGTACTAGTTTTAGAATTAATCAGATACCCAAAGTACAAGCTAATTAAGTTGTAGTCTTTTCTCAGTTTGCACTCTGTTTTAGTTTGCTTGCAAATTGTCTAGGGTCTCCCTAAGGTAAAAGGGTAATACAAACATCAAACTGTGCCTAGAAGGGTATCAGCCAATCAACCAGACAGTCGTCTGTGGTTACTGTATCTCTAATGCACAGTAAGTCTGCAAGTATTTTATACAAATCTGATATATCAATAGGCTTAGGCTCTCTCTGTAATAACACAAGATGAGCTAAAATCATTTTGAGATCTTAGCAGGGTTCCCCCTCACAGGGCAAGCTGTCCATTCTGAGTGTCTTGTGTGCTCTATTTCGGTTTGCTTGCTAATCTACACATTGAACCAAATGTGGGGTTTACCTTTCAAGTACTACTATTAATATCTATTATCTTCTATTAATATCTATTATCTACTATTAATATCTCGATATGCCAAATTCTAACAATCTGAAAGATCTTATTTTACTCAAAAAAGATTTAGAGACACATAAATGGGCACAAATTGTACAATCTTAGAATTACTGAGCAAGCTGGAAAGTCTACCTTTGAATTTATGATGAAATGAAAGTCACTGTCACCCCTACCCCCCCCCCTCCCCCCACCCTCCAAAATGAGTATTTCATAATGATAGCATCTTTATGGAATACTCATATTGCAATATCACTAAAGTAATAAAATACACAGACAATATAGGGACTACTTTCTCTCAGTATTTTCCCTCTGCTTGACAAAGGTTGACACTGGGCAGAGCTAATGTAATCAAATCTTGTCATTACCCCCAGCCATCACCAGTGAGAGCTGCTCACTTCTAGGAAGGATCCCGTGGTCTCGACATCAATGTTGTACTCTCGCAGCAAGAGCAAAAGAGAAGTGCAGGAGGTGGATGGCAGTGCCCAAAAAAAAAGGCAGGTTCAGTTAAGTAAAACTCACCTTGCCTGCCACCCGCCTATTCCCCCCCCCCCCCAGGCCACCGAAATCCAATGGCAATGACACCATCAGAAGTCTATGCAAATCCAGTAAAGTTCCTAGACAGTGACACATTTGCTTTATTGTATATAGATTTTTTCCTAATCCAATGTAATTTACCCAGCCTTGGCCACACTGATCGTTTGTTGCTCCATGGCTTCATGGATACTTGTCCTGTCATGCTCTTTGATGCTGTTGAACTCGTCGATGCAGCACAAGCCTCCGTCTGCCAGCACAAGAGCCCCAGCCTCTAAATTCCACTCTCCAGAGTCTCTTACTGCAGTTACTGTCAGACCTAAAAAAATAAATTAATAAATAAAACCTAATTTAGAAAAGGAGAAATTATGTAATATTTCTGTTTGTTTGTTTGTTTTTTTAAATTTATTTTTGTCGTGCAGATAAGTACATCAGTGCCTGCATTGCCACAACAGCATTAACAGGCGCATTCGTATACACCATAATAAAACATTGGTGTGGCATGAGTAAACTTGGCACATTTTTGTTATATAGTGAATCAAGGTGCAGCGTAACATTGGTGTCAACATTAAACCTGGTACGCTCCAGTAGAAAAAAAATGATAAACATGTATACATGAAAGCAGGAGAAGCGGAACCATGCTGAAGTAGCCTAGCGTTATCGATTTTGTGGTCCAATAGAGAGTGTATGTAAGCTGCATGGAAGTGAGGCTAGTTAGAGTGAGAAGCCTCTCTATGTGTGGGACATGTTGTGAAACAATAGGATAAAACATAACATAGAACATAACATTCTGGGATGTCGCAGCAAGTGATGGCTTTGGGGGTGAGATGGTCGCCCGTCTATGTGTGTCAGTGCTCATATTTCTGGGCTGGGATGTGATTGTGGGTTCTCGGAGGGGGGAGGGAGGGGGACCCATGGACTGTTTGTCAGCCCCTGCTGCCTTATAGGATTCGGGTTATGTGCAATATTTCTGTTTCTTTTCTTAATTTCCAAAGTGTGCCCTAGTGTTACCTTGTCTGGACTTGATTAGAAAGCATAAAGATAAACGATTTCTGGAGCGCTAGCTTTTAGAAAAACAAATATTGTTCTTAAATAAGGTAAAAAAGAGCACTTTGTGGCTTAACAAGTGATGTCTGCTACACACTTAAGTGCAATCCCAGTGCACAAAGACAAAGTAGATTACTAAGGTAAACACAAGTGGAGCAGTATATATATATATATATATATATATATATATATATATATATATATATATATATAGTGATAGTATGAAATAAATGTACAGTATTGTGAAAATATAAGATGTATACAACCATAATTTATGGATCCTCCAGTAGGTGGCACTCAATCAGTATACATAAAATAAAATATATAGAATAAAAAATATATATTGATTAAAGGGACACTATAGTCACCTGAACAACTTTAGTTTAATGAAGCAGTTTTTGAGCAGCCTCACTGCTCAATCCTCTGCCATTTAGGAGTTAAATAAATCCCTTTGTTTATGAACCCTAGTCACACCTCCCTGCATGTGACTTGCATAGCCTTCCATAAACACTTCCTGTAAAGAGAGCCCTATTTAGGCTTTCTTTATTGCAAGTTCTGTTTAATTAAGATTCTCGTATCCCCTGCTATGTTAATAGCTTGCTAGACCCTGCAAGAGCCTCCGGTATGTGATTAAAGTTCAATTTAAAGATTGAGATACAATTATTTAAGGTAAATTACATCTGTTTGAAAGTGAAACCAGTTTTTTTTTTCATGCAGGCTCTGTCAATCATAGCCAGAGGAGGTGTGGCTAGGGCTGCATAAACAGAAACAAAGTGATTTAACTCCTAAATGACAGTGAATTGAGCAGTGAAATTGCAGGGGAATGATCTATACACTAAAACTGCTTTATTTAGCTAAAGTAATTTAGGTGACTATAGTGTTCCTTTAAAAAGCAATTTGCTACATTTTTAAAGGGACACTATTGCCACCAAATATTTTTTTGCTTAATGAAGCAGTTTTGGTGTGTAGATCATGCCCATGCAGTCTTACTGCTCAGTACTCTGCCATCTAGGAGTTACCACTTTCTTTATGCAGTCCTAGTAACACCTCCCTGCATGCGACTTACACAGCCTTGCTAAACACTTCCTGTAAAGTCATCTAATGTTTACACTTCCTTTATTGCAATTCATGTTTAATTTAGAATTTCATATCTCCTACCCTGTTAATAGATTGATAAACCCTGCAGAAGACTCCTGAATATAATTAAAGTTCAATTTACAGAGCAGGAGATACAAACTTATAACGCACGTAACATCTGATTGAAATTGAAACCGTTTTTAGGCAGGCTGTGATTTAACTCCTAAATGGCAGTAAATTGAGCAGTGAGACTTCAGAGGCATGATCTATGCACTAAAACAGCTTTGTTAAGTTAAAGTTGTTCAGGCGACTATAGTGCCCCTTTAAAATAACTTATTAAAAGAAAATGGAGCATCATGTGAAAACAAGTTATATGTGACTTTCCATGTTTTATTCAATGTAAATTCCAAGAAAATGACAGTTCCCATTTAAATCTCAGTGTTGGCTCACATTTGAACTTGGAGGAAACAACTCAGGTGGCTCAGAGCTGAGTAACTCAATGAATCTTCAAATGCACTTTGCTCAAACTTGCAAAGTTTCAAATTAGAGAAGGATATGGACATGGGTTGGGCAAACTGAATAATCACAGACAAATTCTTGAGACATTTAGTCTACAGTTTAGACCTTTTGTGAATAATCATAAAAACCTGGATAACCATTAACTTTAATTTGGCTTTTATCTGCTCAGTCATTTTCCAACAAAAAGGTGGAATATTCCTGTATTACAAAGCGTAAATCAAGATTATGACCGTTCATGACTTGCACAACT
Organism: Pelobates fuscus; assembly: GCF_036172605.1. Classification (NCBI taxonomy): domain Eukaryota; kingdom Metazoa; phylum Chordata; class Amphibia; order Anura; family Pelobatidae; genus Pelobates; species Pelobates fuscus. Next base: position 302,346,059 of record NC_086318.1, on the reverse strand, counting down.
TGAAGACTCCCCCTACAGAGCAAAAGTAAAGTGGCAATTGGATTGCTGCCTTGCATCCCTTGTATTAGATTTTCAGAATCAAAAGCAAACAAAACATAGTAAATCCATGAGTTGCTGAAGTATTCAATCTAGTTGAGTACCACAAGCTTTCTCCTGAATTCATACATTACACAGATAACACAGAGGTGACAGCAGAAATGTCTCTTGCCTCGAAAAAAATAAATCAGTTTGCTGAAATGCTGAAAGTACCTTTGCCTGCACCAATTTCTCGCTCACTTCGGTCAGCCAACGAATCCCTCCTGTCAGTGCCCAGAATAGATACACTAAGGTTCTAGGTCATTCAGCCACGCTGCCCCCAGATTCTAGAACTCGTTACCTTTCTCAATTAGAGAGGCACCATGCTTACAGACTTTTTCAAAAGGCCCTCCTCTTTTATCAGGCATTTAGTAAGCTCATCTGACTAGTAGAATCTCATAACTTTTATGGTTGCTTTAAATATTTGTGCTTTGAGTCTCACAGGGAGAAAAGTGCTATAAAATCGCAAAGTATTATTTTTACAACTTTGTTCAGTTTATTTTTCCTATGTTTAGTCAATTAGGCCTTTTTACTATTAGGTTTTACTTTATTTTGTAGTTTGAGTTGCTACCCTATTATTATATTTACGTTTATTTCATGGTTTTTATATATAAATTGCCCATAAAACTGTATCAGATTCTTTACTATTCTTATCCAGGCCACCATGCACATAAGAAGAGCTCTTTCCAGAAAAGCTGTGCAGTAAGTGTATTGCCTGGTTGAGTAATGTATCAAACTGCTGCACAGATTCATGCCCAACAAGCCGGGTATTTGACTGCGCCATAATCATTTCTTTACGTAGTTGAAATTGTCTGAAGATTCTGTTTGAAATTCCTTCTGTGCTCTGGAGATGCCCAAGATCACTTCACAGAAGCCCATAAATGCTAATGGTTTAGCTCATAGCTTTTTTTCCGAATCCTTCTATATAATGGGAATGCTGAACCTACTTTACTGCTATAAGCTACCAGCTATGAACTCTAACTGCATACTTTTCTTGACAAGTTTCTGGTATGATATTTTGGAATTTTTTTCCAGTGCTCCTTGGTGTCACCTAAATATTGGGACCACCTCCCTCTCCCTATGCAAAAGCGATTGACACAGCATAGTACAGAAGTATATGCTTTCGGCATTATCCTATTAAAGGGCCACCAAGGTTCCATAGCAAATAAGTCATTATAGATTCTGCAGCTTTGGATCAGGAATTTGCTTTTATGTCAAAACAAGAAGACATGTTGATTGTAATAACACTTGATCTCCATTTATATTCCTCAAAACCACTCAATAATTCTCTGCATGATCCCCATTTATAATTTACTGATTGTTTTAAAAGGAGACTGTGCCAACTTCAAGATTTTCCATTAGCAGTTGTCATTCACGGGTCTCCCTTTTTGGAGTCCAATTTATGTCATTATCAAAAAAAAAAATTGTATCAATAAAAGGTAAACCTGCCTCTTTGGTTTACAGATTAAGGGAAAGCAAGGGCATCCTTGCCAGATATCCACACATTTATCTTACTACCTACAGTTTTATTATAGGACAATCAATACTGGATTCTATAGCAGGGACAGCCCCTTATTGCAGTTAGTCAGAGGAAAGACCAGGAGAACCATTAAACGTATGATATAAAGTGAAACCATTTATCTCTTAAAGTCAAAATGTGTTAAGCTTCAAGATGTGGTTAAATGGACATTCCAGTCTCCTGAAGCATTTCAACTTGCTTTAGTGATTTATGGGTTCATGGAACCCATAAATCCCTTTTATAAAAGTACAGATTTCAAGAAATTGTCATTTTTATAAATTCCCTTAGTGACACCATTGGTGGGCAAACAGATAGCCAAGGGGGTTCAACAGTTCAAAATAAAAGCAAGTGGTTTTCTACAAGTAGCAATATTTAAATATATCTCTATGAGAAACAATGGTAAAGGATTCCAGCAAATGCTGTGCATCTGTCGTGTGCCCCAATGATTCTCTATAAGCATAGGCGTGCTCAGCACATTTAATTTAGGGTGTGCATCTAGGGGTCAGTGATGCAGCTTGCATTACTGGACATGCCAGAAAAATTGGGTCCAACAGTACAGGGGGCTATACGTGTTGTATGTATGTGTATATAAAAATAGGAGTGATCAGCACAGCAGTGCAGAGAGAAAAAAATATCTTGATAAATAAAAAAAGGGAGGCGAGTAGAAGTAATCTGGGAAGGGATGGGTGGAGGTGACATGAGTATGGGCAAGGGAGGTATGAATGAGAAAATGAGTGGTATCACCTGGAACTACTCGAGTATGTTGATACTTCAGAAATGTATGCATCAGGAATGCTGAGCCCTGCTCTTTCAATTAGCTTTCAGCACTACATATAGATTTTATTCCCAAAATAGCAAAACAGATGCCTTGTCATTAGTAGCTGGTTACACAAAATAACCTGTGCCAGCTGATCAATTCCCTGGCTACACAATCGGACCATGCTGCAAGGCTAGACTCTTATTAAATATTTTACCAGGAAGGATACATGGAGATCTTTCTTGTTTTCTGGTGTGTCCTTACATGACCAGCTGTCTTCAACCAATATGTAAATATCTATTACAGTTCTGGGAAGATTCAGCTTGTTCTCAGAAATCATAACTTTTAACCTACTACAGAGACTCTAGAGGTAGCCAGTCATTAATCCCATAGACCCATGGTTCCAAAATAACACCCCTCCTAACTTCCTTCTTGCGACCCGTGGGAAAGCAGTAGTCACCTCAATTCAGACACCAAACTGGTCTTACGTTCAGGACACTGCTGTGTATTTTCAAGGAGTGATCTCAAATTATTTTGGAACTAATAAAGTGCTGAGTGGGGCTTTTGCTGCAGGAGCGTGGGTTCATACAACACAATGTGGGGTTACTGCTGTTGTGTGTAAATTGGATTGTGTGTGTGTTAGGCAATGTCTGACAGTATGAATCTGTATGTGCGGGTGAGAGTGGAGATCCCTGTGTGCATATTAAAGTACTGACCTGCGTGTATGTCTGGGAGTATGAAAAAATGTAGGTACTCATATCTGGGATTATGCATCCGTGTCTGCGTGTGTCTATTGGAATTATGAATCGGCAGCCCCCACAGGATTATAAGACTTGGCCAGTGGCCCCCAGATAGAGTGAGTTTGAGACCCCACTTTAGCCAAATTCTGCATCATCTTGTCATGTCTGTGAGAGAAAAATTAATAAATTACCAAGTGACATGTTCATTCTTCCAGTTTCCATTAACTTGAAATCATGAGCATTTCTTTCTCTAGTGGTTGTTGATCTTTTATAGCCACTGCCCATCTTCTCACACAAGTGTAGAAAGATCATTCAAGAAATAGTAATTTAGATGGTGGTCCTTCCAAAGCAGTGTTACTACAAAGCACACATTTTCTTTTGCCAACATCTATATTCTTCGCTGTGTGATCCAGCAATCGTACAGGGCACTATGTCCTTGAACATAGCACTGCCCTTTTGGGTATTAAAAAGGACACAGTCTAGGGGGGCGGAGCCTGAACGCCGATGGAGCAGGACGTGTGAGGCCTGAGCTCTCCCGTCCACGAGCCGCAATCAGCCAACATCTGCACCTTATCCCGGCCATCCACCCGCACAAAAGGGGTAAACGCTACCCGCAGCACCCCCCGATCAATACCGCCATGGGAGGAATAAAAAAAAAAAAAGATACTCCCGTATCGGTGGCATCAATGTTCCGCGCCACCAGGGAACAGGGGCGGCCATCTTTAACCCAGGAGGCCCAAGAATCCGGAGCCGAAACGGACGACAGTGAAGCCCCTGACAGAGAAGCAGCCTCCAACTACCGCACACCGCGAGAGCCGCTTACCAAAGCCGACCTCCGCCAAATGCTGCAAGATGCCACAGCGGACATAAAAGCACACACAGCCGCAGAACTAGAACGGCACATCTCAGGCCTAAAAGAAGAAGTGGAGGCCCTGAATAACCGCACAGCCCAGGCAGAAGCTGACATCTCACAAATTAAAGTGAACACCACCCAGCACAAACAAGATATATTTTACCTAAGTGATAAAATACAATTCCTTGAAGACAGTTTGGAACAACCGACTTGAACAACCGTTCCCGCAGGAACAACATTAGAATAAGAGGTATGCCAGAAACAGTTGACACTGACGCCATATTACCCACGCTGCAAGATCTGTTCAGATCCCTGCTCCCGAACTCCTCAGACCAAGACAGGGAGATAGACAGAGCACACAGGGCCCTACGACCTGTAGCCCTCAACCCATCAATCCCTAGAGACATTATTGTCCGCCTCCTACACTTTGCCACGAAAGAAAAAATCATGGCGGCGGCCAGAACCACACAACCGAAACATGGGACTCACATACTCGCCTTCTTCCAGGACCTAGCCCCCACCACATTGAGGAAAAGAAGAGACCTAAAACCTCTCACCACAGCACTAACCCAACAAGGTTTAAGATACAGATGGGGTCACCCCTTTAAACTTCAAGTACGCGTGGGAGAACAGGAACATGTCCTACACCACCCAGCTGCAATGGAAGATTTTGCAGCTGCCCTGGGAATACAGCTCACCACCATACCACCACCAAGAGACCGCCGCAACAACAACGGAACCGGAGCGGCCCAAGCGACTGAACGCCCGCAACAGACACACCGACACCAAACCAAGAATGGGCCAACCGGGACGGCCAACCGGACCAACGTGACCTGAACTCAACCCACACGGCCTTTGGACTCTCATTTTACCCAGCGGACTCTACCGCTATACACCAAACGAGGACTCAGGCTTGTATACACTAACACGTTGCAATGTTAATATGTTGAAATATTTTACTGTTTTACTGTCTTGCTCAATACGCTAATTTCTGTTATGATGTTATTGTGGGAGAAATCAGGCAGACACGCTTGCACACAAGACAGGCCGAACCAGGGAAATATAACTAAGCTGCCAATGCCATAGAAAATCCCCGTCCCTCCCCTCCTTCTACTACTCTCACAATCCCCCATGACACTATACTACCTAAATGACGAGGGCATGGCGGTAGCTAATATTGCCCAACCAGCTACAGCATAATTTGCCGCCACAGCGAACAGGCCCACCCTGCAACACAGTTCAACACTTAAACTTTACCGCTAGACATCTACAGAACCAGGAGGCCGAAACACGCCGTACCACTATACGCTATCCTTAACATGGCTTTTCTATGTTATTACGCTCTCCTCCCTATATTAAGCCAAAGGTAACAATTAGCGCTGAGCCCCCTATGCCAGGACTCGGATACCACTGCTGTACAGCCCCCCCTATTATATGGTAAACTGAGGTACAAAGACTAATGGACACTCCCCTAACCCAGCGGATCCCACCGCTGTAACCCAGGCCTGTGCAATCTTTAAAACAAAAAACCCAAGGCCAAGAAAGGGGAAAAAAAATAAAAAATAAAAAAATGAAAAATAAAATAAAAACGATAAACACAAAAAAAAAAAAAACAACAAAAAAGGAAAAAAGAAATTGTTTGCATAGTTGATATGTTTTTACTGTTTTATTGTTTGCATTCCCCTCTACTATGATGTCCATCTGGGAGATTGCTAACTGGCGCACTAACATATAAAACACGCCAAGTAACGTTGCTTTCCCTTAACTAGGACTCAGGTTTGACAATGGACACCCCTATCCCGACCCGAATGGTACTGAAGTTATACTAAACAGCCTCCCCCCCGCCAAGACATGGGTAATCACGTATAATGTCCTCCTCTTTTTGAGACACTGGAGGGACAGGGCAACGCCCCCCCCATCATCAGGGCACTAAAGTCAATAAGCACCACTCTCCCCTGGCGAAGACTTAACTGTCAAATCGCACAGCTCTCCCACCACCACAGCGTAACTGTTAAAATGAGCTGTTCCCCAGTCACCCTGGCTAAGCGGTTACATCACACTGACCGCCTCTTACTTACTTAGGCACAGGCAATACCAAACCACAACTGGTAATCTCAACTAATGTCATGCATATTCTTTCCGCAGAATCCCGGAACCCTAAGTGCCACCCCAACCACTAGGATATAGCGACTCGACAAATGACCGCGACTAAGGTAACACACTCACGGCTCGAAGGGGACGGGAGGCGAGGTTCATTCCCCCTCCGGACACCTCCGATCCGACTCACACAACCTACTCGTGACAACCCCCCAATAACGGCCGAACCTGCTCCCCCCCCCATCGGGACAGCAGACCACCCACGAGGGAACAGGAACAGGACTGCAACGACACGCAGGTACCTACACCCCCTCAATCTCCGCCCCCGCCACACCTGGCAGCTTTCGTATAAGACCAGGAAACACCAAACCCTCACCCCTACCAGGAGGCGAACCCCTGACCTCTCACACAAAAGGACCTGACTCCCCTACCATAACAACCAACACAGATACAGACAACACTTCCACTCAAGAACCACACATACAACCCCTCCGACCCACTCCACACACAACGAGAAGACATGAACACCAAACTGACATGCGTATCTATCAACTGCAAGGGCCTCAACAACCCCGCAAAAAGACATAAACTAATGAGGTGGGCAAACCGTACAAACGCAGACATTATATTATTGCAAGAAACCCACTTCACACAGACCAAACCATTTCACCTCATTAATAGACACTACCGAGAATGTCACACGGCAAACTCCCCCACGACCAAACAAAATGGAGTTGCTATCCTGATGCGAAAAACTTGCCCACTCAACACCAAACAGATACTGAAGGACCCACAAGGTAGATTCATCACACTCACGGGCCATGCAGGTCACACCCGTTACGCCATAACCTCACTATATGCTCCGAACACCCCGGATAAAAACTTCTGGGACACGTTCCAAGCACACTTAGCCTTAACCCCAGGCCACCTCAAAATCGTAGGCGGCGACTGCAACGCCACGCTATCACCGACGGTAGACAGACTACGAACCCAAACCCTTCAGAACCCAACACCCAAAATAGACAGACTACTACAAGACTTCGTGCTCAGACAGGGACTTGTAGACGTATGGCGCCTGCTCCACCCAACCACTAGGGATTACACATTCTACTCCCACCCCCATAACTCGTACTCTCGCATTGACCTATTTCTGATATCACCCCCCCTTACTCACATGACCCAATCGGCTGACGTAGGCAACATCACGTGGTCGGACCACGCGGACATTACACTATCAATCAAGGTCCCAGACGTAGCAAAACCATGGTCCTGGAAACTCAACCCCACACTACTACACAATCCGTCGATAACGGAAGCTATCCTAACTGAACTGACGAACTACTTCACGCTAAATACACCCACGGCACCCTCACCAGGCATACTATGGGCAGCCCACAAGACGGTCCTGAGGGGGAAAATCATAAGCCTAGCATCGCACTTGAAAAAAACTCAACTAGCAGAGTTAGCAACAGCCCTAACAAACCTTAGGACCCTAGAAGCAAGCCACAAACAAAACCCCACGCAAGACATCCTCACAAAAATAACAGACTGCCGCACCGAAATTAAGAACTTCATGACCAGAGACACACACAAAGCCATGCAATGGACAAGACAGACCTACTATGAAAAATCTAATAAGGCCGACACCCTACTAGCCAGGAAACTGAGAAACAGGGCGGACCGAAAACAAATAGACACAATACTATCACCGGACGGCACCAAACACCACACGCCATCTAAAATTGGGGAGGTCTTCCAAAAATACTTTTCCACATTATACGACCACAGCCCCAACACCCGACTAAATCCCGAACTAACTAAACAAACCATAACCGAATACCTACAGAAGATACCCTTACCAGCTTTAAAAACGGAAGCAATATCCAAAATCGGCCAACCAGTCACCGTCGAAGAAATCGCCAAGGCTATCAAAAACACTAAACCTAACAAAAGCCCGGGCCCAGATGGCTTCACGGGACTATATTACAAAACCTTCCCTGCCATCCTCCTCCCCCACCTTTGCAACCTCTTTAACGCAATACTACAGGGGAACCCCATACCTCCCGACATCCTAAGAGCAAACGTGTGCCTCCTTCCCAAACCAAATAAAACCCACCTAGACCCAGGCCACTACAGACCGATCTCCTTACTTAACGTTGACTTAAAACTACTGACCAAACTACTCGCAGACAGAATAAACCCCCACATACACAAACTTATACACCCTGACCAAGTGGGCTTCATACCCTTTAGACAGGCATACGACAACACAAGACGGACCTTTGACCTCCTATGGACGACCTCACACAGACGAATCCCCACCCTATTCCTATCCCTAGATGCCGAAAAGGCATTTGACCGACTACTATGGCCTTTCCTTTTCGCCACCCTGCACAAATTCCGGTTCCCAGACCCAATCTTGAATGCGCTCAACACTTTATATTCCGCACCGGTAGCAAACCTCCTCATCCCAAATGCTCAACCCCCCTCTTTTCGCATCTTCAACGGGACGAGACAGGGCTGCCCCCTCTCCCCACTCCTGTTCGCCCTTTCATTAGAACCCCTACTCCAGGCCCTACGCCTAGACCCAACAATAAAGGGAGTACGCATCAGAGACGAAGACTATAAAGTGGCAGGCTATGCAGACGACCTACTCCTCTCCATCACAGACCCGACAAACTCACTCCCACCCCTACTACACACCATACATGAATACGCACAGGTCTCAGGCTATCGCCTTAACCTAGACAAAACGGAAGCACTCCCAGTACAAATACCCCAAGAGGAGCTAGACACTCTAAAAATAACATACCCATTCCGCTACAACACCACGCACATACACTATCTAGGTGTCGACTTACCAATAGATGTCTCCCAGACATACCGACTCAATTATTCCCCCCTACTGCTAAAAGCGACGGCCGACCTGAAGTCATGGGAATCCCACTCTATCTCTTGGCTAGGAAGAGTAGCATGTATAAAGATGAACCTCCTACCGAGGTTTTTATACTTATACCAGACGCTACCAGTTCAAGTAGTCATAAAAGACTTTAAACTATTACAAACGCAAATAGATCGCTTCATCTGGGCCAATAAACGAGCCAGGATACGAAGAGACATTCTCTACCTCCCGACACGATCCGGAGGACTTGGCCTACCCCACTTTCTCCATTATTTCCATGCAGCACAACTTGCGCAGATCAAGGCACTGCACGCCCCCATAGGGATGAAAAGATGGGTAGACCTCGAACATAACCTGTTTGGCCAAGATTTCCCCTCCCTCTATATATGGGTCCCAAAACAAGCAAGACCACGACCCCCACCCACCACACCAGCACTTGACACCTCCATCACACTCTGGAACAAACTCTCTGTAAAACATGCACTCACAACGAACCCTTCGCCCCTGACACCAATCCTGAGAAACGAACACTTCATACCGGGCATGACCCCAAAAGACTTCGCTCACTACGAAGACAATGACCTTGTCAGAACATACCAATTCTTTCGGAACCAAAAACTCATTGCATTCGCAGACTTACCTCAAACCAGACCACTCACCACACACGACTTCTTCCGCTACCTGCAAATCAAAAACCTCCTAGACACCCCCTCGTATAAACAAGCTGGACTTACTCCCCTCACAGCCTTCGAACAGGCGTGTATCCATGCCCCCATACAAAAAAGCCAGATCTCCACAACATACACACAACTGCTCAAAACGACAAGGACCCGACCACCAGGGTATGTCATAGCATGGGAAAGGGATCTGGGACCACCCACAGATCCTACAGACTGGAACGCTATATGGGAAGCCACAGCGACAGTAACAATATGTGTAACACATAAAGAGCAGGCATACAAAACCATGATGCGCTGGTACCACACACCGCTAAAACACAAACAAATGGGACTCTCCACATCGGATAGATGCTGGAAGGGGTGCGGCCAACAAGGAACGTACTATCACATGTGGTGGGAATGCCCATACATCGCACAAATCTGGACTGACATAGTGACCCTGGCCTCAAGAGTCCTACACGACACCATCCCAAGGGACCCGTGGCTGTGGCTACTATCCAAACCACTAGAGGGCACACCACGAGCTCATAACAAACTACTGGCCAAACTAGCCTTAGCCACTAGGAGAGCCATAGCCTCCCACTGGGGAGCACCCACAACCCCATCACTCACCGACATAAAAAAAAAAATGAACGAAGCCAGATCCATGGACAATCTATCAGCACTCATTCATGACACCATAACTCACTGGGATAAAATATGGGACCTGTGGCTCATGGAACCTACCACCGCCATTTAGGGGAGATACCTATGGTTATTAAAAAATTAAACACTAGACAGTAAGACTAGTCAACTCGCTCCCCTACTTTTGTACAATCATACGACCAGGCTGTTCTTAAATGAAGACCCACATGTTGAGTCAACACCAACAAACTACACAACCCACAGGTCAGGGACGACTATCCCCCCCCCCCCCCCCCCCCCAACCCCACCGGAGACTCCAAAGTAGGGAGCCCCCGAAATACGCCCCATTCCCGAAATGGGCTTCATCCCCTAACATCCTTTACGTTTATTTACTGTTCCTTGTACCGCAACAAGGAAATCTAACTGTACATATAAGCTTGTTCATACTTACTGTTGTTTTTTGTTCGCTCAAAATGTTTAAAAATTTGTCTGGACAGAACCTCTTACGAAAACATAACGCTGCAACACCAGATAACTACTCTACTAATATATGCCTCTCTGTATTACAATGTTTTTTCTTTTTGAAATGGTTACACTTTGGCTTTTGCATAAGCCCACACAGTATCTTTTGTGCAACATTCATGTCCATGTGAACTTTGTCAAATGTACAACGAAGAATATATATGAAACAAAAAAAAAAAATAAAAAATCTCGGCAAGACACCACGGAATTAAAGGCACTCACTATTGTAACAAGATGTTTGATGGACTTTCCTGTAGTTGACCGTTCCTTCGACTACTTGCTTATGTAAGCACCATATCATTACGACATGCCCTTATATTGATGTACATTTGTATTGTATTTCACTACTGTTATGCTTTTTGGTGCCTTGCCTTGCAACAAATAAAGAATTTAAAAAAAAAAAAAGGACACAGTCTTGTAGAATCCAATATATCCAGATAATTTATTGCACAGTTCACTTCAGGTGGCAGCATTAGAAAGACTTTACAAAACAAAAATATGCCTACAAACAAAATCCTGGCTCATCTCAGCACTTGCTAACATAAAATTTCCATGCTATCAGGGTAAAGACTAAATAATACAAAGGCCTTCACCAACCTTGTAAAATGTCATAAGAGAGTCTCCCTTACCAGTCTACCAGAGAGGGACTTATTTGCCTTACTGCTGCCGATTACTTGCAGAAGAGCATTGAGTTGAGTCAGTCTGAATTCCTGGCCTGGACTTTATTTCTCGTAGTTCTCTGTAAAGTGTGAAGTAGAGCACCGGTCCGCCCTACTCTCTGAATGCTCCAAACCAGGGTCCACATCTAACTATTCTAAAAAATCTAGAGGGAATATACACATCACATACAACACCATGCACTATGTCCTGTTAGATATAGCTTCCAAACCAAAAACTAGATTGAGGGTAGCAAAAAGATTCCTTGCTATATTTACAACCTACAAATTGACTGGATAAGCTTTTTCCCCTGTTGCAATTATCATCCTAATGTATAACTAACTCCTACGGATGCTGCAGGTCTCCTCGATCAATGATCAGGCTACCTACCAAAGAAGCCAAGAGAAGACATTCCCATTCATACAAAGTAGTGTACTATGTATCTGTACAAAAACTGTATGAGTAAACATCAAACAGCTTGTATTCTTGGCCCCTTCTTAGGTGAGAAAATGGAGAATACAGAAAATTACACTAACTTCAGTAATTTAGCAGCTAGGAGAGGTATGTTGGAATATTGCTAGCCAGAAATGTTGTTTGATTTGAACTATGTTTGAAAAAAGTTAGCCAAATGCTGTGACCACCATTTTTTAATTTTTTTTAATTTTTTTTTTTACAGCCGCTGCCTTAATTCTCCCCCCACCCCCCCCCAAAAAAAGAAAAAAAAAGGAAAAAGGATTTTTGGTGATGTGCTGGAATAACAATTTAAAAAAAAAAAAAAATTAATAACATTTTCCTTTTTTTTTTTTAATTAATATATATAACTTTTGTGCAAACATTTTTACAAACAGGCTATAGATGCCACATTAGTCAATACAGAGACATTACAATTTGTGCAGTTTTACCATATGCTACGGTTTTCAAAAATTCTATGCACAGTCAATAATAGACGTTAAATCCGAAGAGATATTTTCAAGTAAAAAATAACAGTTGCATCAAGTAGAACATCGTTGAATATGATCATTGAATCAGTAATGCTTATGGGTCACATTCTTTTTTCTTTTGCTTATACTGCTTTCCGTTTCTAATTGTTTAGTAGACATGTTCAATTTGTTTACGTCCGAATATTCGGTACTTCCAAATGTCCGAATAGCTGAAGTACAGATGTCCCGAAATTACCGAATTTCCGAAGTGTCGAAGTTGCCGAAGTTCCGAACCACAGTATTGTACTAATATACTTACCCAGTGGAAGAAGAATGTTACACTGTATACAAGTTTAAATAAAAAGTATACCAACATAGCCAGGATTCAGCTGTAAGCATTTGCAACACTTACAACAATCAAGTAACATACATTCATATAAAATGTAAGTTACTTAGCCTGTCAATGTAATGACATGAATGAATAAGTAGATAACTCCCTCATTCCCACGGTATTAGAGAGCTATCTACTAAAAGGCTGAAAGATCTTAATTGGTCTATAGGCAAATTTACTAATACTAAGTAAAGATTACTTTGTATTAGTAAATGATGCCCCTACTTGCTATACTGCGAGTAGGGGCATGCCTATGGCTGCTCACTCTAAAAAAATAAATCAAAATAAATAAATAAATAATAAAAAAAAACATGTCCCCCCCCCCAAGCCGCGCGAGTGGCGCTTCTAACCTGAAGGGGGGTCCTATTGCCCCCCCCCCTCTGAACGGCGGATGGGGGCCCCAAAGTAAAATAAGGGGGGGACCTATTGTCCTTCCCCCCGGACCCCACCCCTGAGCGGCGGGTGGAGGCCCTAAAGTAAAATAATAGGTCGCCCCCCCGGTGCGGTGGGTGGGGGCCAGGGGGAGGACATTAGGTTCCCCCCCTAATTAGTATTTAGGACCCCCATCCACCGCTCAGGGGTGGGGGCCGGGGGGAGGACAATAGGTCCCCCCCGATTATTTTACTTTAGGGCCTCCACCCGCCGCTCATGGGTGGGGCAATAGATCCCTCCCCCCTTATTCTAATTTAGGACCCCCACCTGCCACTCAGGGGTGGGGGCTGGGGGGGGAGGTGGACAATAGGTCCCCCCCATTATTTTACTTTAGCCGCTGAGGGGTGGGGGCCGGCAATAGGACCCCCCTTATTCTAATTTAGGGTCCCCACACGCCACTCAGGGGTGGGGGCAATAGTAACATATTAGAGGTGGGTGGGGGCTCGGGAGGGAGGACCCTTTTTTTTATAGCGAGTAGGGGCATAATTTACTAATACTAAGTAATCTTTACTTAGTATTAGTACATTTGGCTGAAAAACCAATTTAGGTCTTTCAGCCTTTTGGTAGATAACTCCCTAATACCGAGGGAATTAGAGAGTTATCTACCAAGCGGCTGCAAGAGAAGTTCCGAAATGTCGAAGTGCCGAAATTGCTGAAGTCCCGTATTTCGGAATGCCAAACCGAACCGAAATTTTTTCCAATGCACATGCCTAGTGTTTAGTTCGCTTTCTTTAACTGGTTCCATCATAAAAAGGTTTCGTAGATCATATAGTAAGTATCGATGTCCCTCAATATCCCCATAGTACTGTTGGTATTTGTCTACAAGAGAGTGTTCTGCTTTCTTTTGGTCTACCTACGTCAGTGATGGCGAACCTTTTTGAGCCCGAGTGCCCAAACCGCAATACATGCCAACTTTTTTTTCCTTAAAGTGCCAACACGGCAATTGCGTGTGTGTGTGTGGGGGGGTGCGTGTGTGTGTGTGTGTGGGGGGGTGCGTGTGTGTGTGTGTGTGGGGGGGTGCGTGTGTGTGTGTGTGGGGGGGTGCGTGTGTGTGTGTGTGGGGGGGTGCGTGTGTGGGGGGGTGCGTGTGTGTGGGGGGGTGCGTGTGTGGGGGGGGGGTGCGTGTGTGGGGGGGGTGCGTGTGTGTGGGGGTGCGTGTGTGTGGGTGTTGTATGTGTGTATGAGGGGTGCTGTGTGTGTGTGTATGAGGGGTGCTGTGTGTGTGTGTATGAGGGGTGCTGTGTGTGTGTGTGTGTATGAGGGGTGCTGTGTGTGTGTGGGGGGGGTGCTGTGTGTGTGGGGGGGTGCTGTGTGTGTTTGTGGGGGGGGTGCTGTGTGTGTTTGTGGGGGGGGTGCTGTGTGTGTGTGGGGGGGGGTGCTGTGTGTGTGTGTGGGGGGGTGCTGTGTGTGTGGGGGGGTGCTGTGTGTGTGTGTGTTTGGGGGGGTACTGTGTGTGTGAGGGGGTGCTGTGTGTGTGTGAGGGGGGTGCTGTGTGTGTGTGTGTGTGTGTTTGGGGGGTGCTGGGTGTGTGTGTGTGTGTGTGTGGGGTGCTGTGTGTGTGTGTGAGACGGGTGCTGTGGGGGGGTAGGGGTACTGCTGGGGGGGTAGGGGTACTGTGTGGGGGGTAGGGATACTGCTGGCGGGGTATGGGTACTGCTGTGGGGGGTAGGGATACTGTGTGTGGGGGGGTAGGGGTGCTGTGTGTGGGGGGAAGGGGTGCTGTATGTGTGGGGAGGTAGGGGTACTGCTGGGGGTGGTAGGGGTACTGCTGATGGTGGTAGGGGTACTGCTGGGTGTGGTAGGCGTACTGCTGAGGGGGGTAGGGGTACTGCTGGGGGTGGTAGGGGTACTGCTGGGGGTGGTAGGGGTACTGCTGGGGGTGGTAGGGGTACTGCTGGGGGTGGTAGGGGTACTGCGGGGGTAGGGGTACTGCTGGGGGGTAGGGGTACTGTGTGGGGGTAGGGATACTGCTGGCGGGGTATGGGTACTGCTGTGGGGGGTAGGGATACTGTGTGTGGGGGGTAGGGTGCTGCTGGGGGGGTGGGGTGGTGCTGTGGGGGGTAGGGTGCTGCTGGGGGGGTAGGGTGCTGCTGGGGGGGTGGGTGGTGCTGGGGAGATAGGGGTGGTGCTGGGGGGGTAAGGGTACTTCTGGGGGGGGTAGGGGTGCTGTGGGGGGGTGGGGTGGTGCTGTGGGGGTAGGGGTGGTGCTGGGGGTAGGGGTGGTGCTGGGGAGATAGGGGTGGTGCTGGGGGGGTAAGGGTACTGCTGGGGGTGGGGGTACTGCTGGGGGTGGGGGTACTGCTGGGGGTGGGGGTACTGCTGGGGGTGGTAGGGGTACTGCTGGGGGTGGTAGGGGTACTGCTGGGGGTGGTAGGGGTACTGCTGGGGGTGGTAGGGGTACTTCTGGGGGTAGGGGTACTGCTGGGGGGTAGGGGTACTGCTGGGGGTGGTAGGAGTACTGCTGGGGTGGTAGGGGTACTTCTGGGGGGGTAGGGTGCTGCTGGGGGGGTAGGGTGCTGCTGGGGGGGTAGGGTGCTGCTGGGGGGGTGGGGTGATGCTGTGGGGGGTAGGGTGCTGCTGGGGGGGTGGGGTGGTGCTGTGGGGGGTAGGGTGCTGCTGTGGGGGGTAGGGTGCTGCTGGGGGGGTAGGGTGCTGCTGGGGGGGGTTGGGGTGGTGCTG